>NC_056744.1:1516814384-1517022518 GCF_019279795.1 Protopterus annectens | reverse complement strand
CTTCTCACATTTCTACAAAGGATGTCCCACCTTGGGCATCTGAACAGGTGGCAACCCTAGTGGGGAGACCTGCATGGTGGACAGGTATTCCATCCCGCGTAGTATGTTTTGCATGTCTGTCTAGAAACTGAATAGTACCGTGACTACACATACATGTTTTGACCAGATGTGTAGAGTACTGACACCGTGCGTAAACAACTCTGAGGTTTCAACAGGTTACTTATCCCACGCTGGATGTACACACATTTTGCCAAAACATGAACGCTGGCGGGCATTTGGATTATGTTTAACTGTGATGGGATGTTTACAAATGTGAGATACATTTGCAATCCTGACACTGCCTAGGACGCATACTCTCCTACTACATATTGGGAATACCGCATGTGTGTAGGTGTACAGCTGCGCAAGGCTGGTAGCTGGATTTGGTGGACATTCTGACATGGGTGCGGGTTATTTGCTGTACAGGGGTTGTTGCGTATTGCATTTGCATGCATGGGTTCTGCATTTGATGTCCCGTTCCGCATATAGCATCCTATGTGTATGTGCCGGTTACGTTCCTGTTCATGTGTATAGCACATTTTAATATTCATATGTTTGTGTGTGTTTGGTATACAATTTGGACTGTCAGGTTTCTTTACAGTTTTATATAGCCACAACTGCCCAGCTGTGTACTATCACTACCACTGTGGGACTGCTGGTGACCCTGCCCATGGGGCTAGATGTGTGTATTGGCAGCGCGCTGACATGATGCCCTTCACTTCCACTGGGTATAACTACTTACAGTGCAGTACATTACGGACACACGATTTTAAATATCATTTGTTCCATGGACGGAAACTCATATTGTGTTGCGTGCATTTCTGTTTGGTTCTCCATTTTGTGTGGCCGGGAACTGTCTTGCATGCCTTGCATACATTTCATTATCCACGGATACTGATAGGTGCGATTACTATTGCAGGCAGACTATAATATTCAGCAGTTTAGGTTGCTCATTGACAGCCGGCATTGACACGCCTCCGGGCGCAGCTTAGTAACACCCCATGCACTCGTGCACGTGTCCTATGCACGTGGATGTGGTGGCAGCGCACCTTCATTAATATGCATATGGCACAACTACACCATATATACACCGCACAGCCGGCGCAGGCCTTATACCAGCCTTGCGCTGAGCTTCATGAATCTGGGGGACAGTGTTTTCACTTGTGCCTGGCTATTGCTAGGTGACCTAGCAGAAATTAATCCTTTCTGAAAGTTTCATAAAACTTTATCAGTCATTTTGCAGAGATTTGAAAAATTAAATTATGAGATAATCGGAGTATTTTGAGCTAAGTCTGAATGTTACTTTTAAATGCACTAAAACTAAAAGGAATACATGCATGGTTCTGATGGCAATGAGCTGAAATATAGTTCTAGTTCATTATGGATTTATTATTTCACTTGATCGGAAACAAACATTTAATATATAGACAGTCATATGTGTGTGTGTGTGTGTGTGTGTGTGTTTTGTGTATGTGTGCATATTTTGTCCATAGAATTATAAACCATGTAGCTTCTATAATGTTATAATGAGCAGGAAGGACATGGTGAGGAAAAATTCATTACATTTTAAGTAAAAAAAATTAAAGAGTTTATAAGCAATACTTTGGTCATATGGCAACACAGTTTTGTAATATTGCTTTAAACATGGATCATTTGGAATTAAAATGAGCAAAATCATGTTTCCCTAGGAAAGAAAGGTATCATGTTCAAAGTGACCCAGATGGGCAAGGAAATTTTATGCTTTGTGTGTCTCTGTTAGAAGTACTTGGAGTTCTGTTTCAGTTCCAGGCTAAGGTGTCTTCTGTGTTTTTTATTTATTTAATTGCAACCATAAATGTATGTTTACTGAAAGTCCCACAACCATATGTTGGACAAATAAAATATACAAACTTTATACTAATTCAGTTAACTAAGTATAGTTACAAATGGAGCTCATTTTAAGTCAAGAAAACAAGGATGTGTTTCTTTTAACAGTGCAATAAGGATACATTTATCTGGTACAGCTGTGCAGGTGTGTCTGTTATGATAGTAAGGGTCCCAATTTTATATGCTGTACCTGCCAAGACCAAATTTAAAGGTTTGTACCCCGACCCCAAGGGTGCGAATTTATGCATACACAAATTTGAATTGCTATGATTTTGAATACTCTGCTATAATATTTGATAGTCCCTTGCTATGATTTTGAAAATTGAGATATTGAGAGGTATTCTAGGCTGTCATTGCCTCTATTTAATTGCATACAGATGTGTCTGCAACTACAAAGTGTGCCAGCAACCTAGAGATCTTCACCTTTTTTCCAGCATATTAACTAAAAATGATACTACCTATAACAAAAGCTCTCAATCCCATAGAAACAGGCTTTACACTACTGAATACAGTTTCTCAACATTAGCCCCTAAGTATCAGAATTTCTCTTATTAAAAATTCAGTGGCTTTCTCTCTACCAGGCCTTCTATAACCAATTTCAAAACATTTGAATTGTGAAGCCTCCTGTAAGTGTTATACTATCTTAAGTATGTGATATGCTGATGGCTCTACTCTGATTTGCTCAGCCACATCTCCAGTAGAGTTATGGTCAGCTACCCAGACCACCTTTAATACAATAGAAAACTGGCTTTCTGAACATCGTCTGATCTTAAATCCCAAAAAAATTTAAATGCTGTTATTTTCACCAACCACCTTTACCATAAAATCAAATGATGGCACAATAATCTCCCCTGACCCATCTACAAAACTATTAGGTGTCATCATAGACAATAATCTTAAATTTGACCTACATGTTAACCAAACTATCAAAACCATCAATAAAAAACTAGGGTCACTTTACAGAATAAAAGCCTTCCTAACCCCTCCAGCTAAAATTGTCATAGCTCGCTCTCACCTTCTTTCAACCCTTCTGCATGCATCCCCTCCACTCTCGAATTTGAACAAGACTGTCCTTAACAAACTCTCAATTTGCTACAACCACATTAGGACACATCATTGCATCAATCTAAATCAGCTTGGTCCAACTGATTATGGCCTATAAAATCCTCTATAATCCGGACAATACTCCTGCACTTAAAAATATTATCACCCCTATCTAACAAACTACTAATTCAGACTAGCAAAATTGGTGATTCTCTCTTTGCAAACTCTGTAAGTAGATCCTGGAATTCTCTTCCAGCTGATATTACCTTACTTTCCACCTTAGGTCAATTTAAAACTAGACTCAAACAACATTTGTCACTTAACTGGCTATGTCAATGTATCAAGCCTGGCTAACTTGAATGTGTAAAAATCTGTTAACCAGTTTACTGTGTAATTTAATTTAATCCTGACTTGTGCTCAGGACTAACTGTAACCTGTCACTTAACTGGCTATGTCAATGTATCAAGCCTGGCTAACTCGAATGTGTAAAAATCTGTTAACCAGTTTACTGTGTAATTTAATTTAATCCTGACTTGTGCTCAGGACTAACTGTAACCTGTGGAACTTGTTTAACTTGCTTACTTATGTAATCTCTGTAAATAGTCTGTTTGTAATATGTAATGCTGGCATTATGTAATGCTGTATCTGCTTACCCCCGGCCTCCACTGAAAATGGACATGCATCCAGTCGGACTATCCCGGTCAACAAATGTAAAATAAAAATAAAAATAAAATAAATAAATGGGTAGCTCAATGTCAAAGGAAAAAAACAACTTTAAAAAGATCAATACACATCAGGTTCAGGTTAAGGCACTTTAATCTTGCAGCAAGGAGACAAAAATGTGTTAATACAGAGTTTGTCTAACTAGAATCAGGAAGTGAAGCCATTCTTATACATTTCTTACAAGACATTGCCTACTACAAATCACAAGTTCTTACAATATTATTTCATAGCAGCTGTTTGTCCATGATTTTCTGCTTGCACTATCAAATTTATGAAAAAACTTCCTAAGAAAAACAACGTGGCCTTGATGACCACCGGTCAGATAAAACTTCTCACTATGCAATGTTACCATTCAAGGTACTATGGCTAATTTGAGCACAAAGCAAGTACAGATTATAGTTCATTTCTTCAAGCAGTCTTTGTTCAACTGTATCTATCTTTTCTGCAGCTGTGCATGTTCTCATAAAACGAACAGAGCTGATTGTTCAAGTTCAATAACATTATGGAAAACAGTATTGTTCTATTCCTTATTTTCCTGACCTAGCAGATAATCGCCTGCTTCTCAGTGAATTTCCAAAAGGCATAAACATGAATTTTGCTGTGCTAGCAAATATTAGGTCAGAGAGCATCTTGCAGTTTTCAGAAAGCACATTGCAGTTTGAAAAGCATCTTGTAGTTTCATACAAAACTAAGCTGTACATAAAATAGAATGAAATGTGTTAACCCTTTTAGCTTCTAATAAGCACTAAACACATACATTAATACATATTTTTCTGACACTCAATGTGACAAAGTCAGACCTCTGGTATGAGGTCATGGTACTGTATAAAAAATAAACTGTCACCTCTCATTCAATACTGGCCTAAAATCAGGGATGGCTTTTAAAAATTACTCCAATTCACAGTTCATTTAAAAAGCTAATAGAAAACAGGTTTTGCATCAACATGAATTATTTGAACAATAAGAAGTGTGAAATTCTAATGTCTGGTATTACTGACTTACTATAAACATCAGTGATTCACCAGAAAATGAAAAGTTTAATGAGGGATGAGGCAAAAATATGAAGCAAAGGAATGTTCTGTAAAATCATTGACAGCCGAGAGGCATGATGGGATTGTAGATATGATGAGCATGAGCCCTCGCTGTATGCTCCATCCTTTTAAGGGATGGTTTATCCACTTCCATATTTCATTTCTTCATGCACAACAGTCCAGCTATTATGGTAATACCCCTTTCCTCAAATCTGTGAGTAAGGGCCAGTGGCAGAGAAGCATGCTGAAAAAGCAGAAAAGGAACTGGTTGACTATGAGTATATCTTCAGCTATTGAATGCAGTGTGGAACTAGCCATATTGTACTGAAATGACAGCAAGCTACATCTATGCCTATAGTATTTCCTGATGTTAATTGCAAAGGAGTCACTCACCACATTCACAAGTGCAAACTGAATTTATGTTGTACCTGCTAGTAGCTGGACTTACAACTATACCTACCAGTGTTAAGAGACTCCTTATTAATGTCCATCTTCAATAAATTTATGGAGTCACAAATGGCAAGAAATTTGCAGTTCCAAACAGAATGGCAGAAAGCTGAGATTGCACAAACTGCAAAGTTATGTGAAATCTAACTAACATGGCAGAACTACCTACTTAAGTACATGAAACAAAGTACAGAACAGGCTCATGTGATAATATTCTGGAAATTTCCTTCCAATTATAATTCATGTCCTTAATGGATAGTACAAATATGCACTCATCATTCAGAACCTGTCAATGATGTTACATCTCTGCATATTATCATACAGTGCAGAAGCTTTACAGAGAGTGAACAGAAACTCAGCTGGATGAGTTACCATGCTAGGGGAATATTGTTGCTTTGTAAACTATCTTAAACTATCTTAAATGGGAAATAGACCTCTGATACAAGGGATGCCACTGCATTAAAACAAACTCAGTCCTCTCATCCAGTACTTTAAAGGGAAGAATTTTTGTTTTCAGAACACAAACTCCTGCATGAAACTTTAAAGACAAAATGTGGGTCGTAATGTTTCCTAATGTTTCGGACTTACAGTAGTAACATATATTACAGGTATTCATAGGATCACACAAATGTGGCTACCCTTAAGTGGTTAAAGACATTCCATGGTCACTTGAATTCCTAGAAGTATGTGCATATATATCAAATTGGTATCTACACAGTATCAAGTTTAACTTTAGGGAAACACGATTGCCAATTGCTTATAAATACAGATTACCCTTCTTACAGCATAAAAAATCATAGGTAAAGAACCTCGGAGTGCATCCTCTCCAAACAAAGAAGTGTGTATGGAAGTCATTTTGTTTTGTGAAACACAGCTGCTCAGTAGACAGATTGGAGCAGTGAATTTCAAAAATGGTATTCTTCCTCCAAATGTTCAGAAGAAAGAAAGAATGTTTAATGCTTAATTTTTTTATGCAAAATTATTTTTTCTCTTTCTTCTCAGAGTCAGAACAACATGATAAGGGTGCAAGGACCTTGTACATAACAAAAAACATCAGTTTGGACTGACATCCATTTGTGATATTCATTTCATAGATTGGTACATTTGAAGTATACATATATGCACACACATAATTTATATGTGTAGATATATATTATATGTGTGTGTATAATATAATTATTTTTATTAATTGACTTATCTTACCTTGATGTATGCTGTATGTATTCCAATCTAATAAATGACTCAGTGAATCTTGGGAATAGGGCTTAACATGGGTCATGCTGGTAAGGGGGATGAATCCATCCCTTCTTTTTCCTCAGATTCAATGAATTGAGTTTTGCTGGATTGTGATCAATATTAGTAGCCCCCCCATTTAAAGATACATTACTGATAACATCAAGCAAGGCTACAAAGTAGGGTCATGACACCCAGTTATTTCAAATCCAGAGGACATTAGAGTGAGAGGTAGCAATGATGTACCTTAAATACAATGACACTAGACTCAAGGCTTCCCTTTCAGAGTGAGATTACTGGTAACATCAGGCAAGATTCTGAAGCAGGGTTAGAACTCCTAGTTGTATCAGATCCAGGTGACAGTAGTGAGAAGTCACAGAGAAGTGTCTTAAATACAGGGATGCTAGGCTGACAGTTCAACTATGTGATATAGACCCAGATGTTGGCTCAAGCCCCCCCATTCAGAGTGACATTAATCAAGTACACAAAACTATGAAACTAAAACAAAAACAATGCAGCTCCAGTGACAATGAAGGCTGTCTTCTCAATCCAAGAGAGGTAAAAACAGGTTTAATGGGTACACCAGATAAAACAAAACTTAATACATCCACTGATTTAGAGGAGTGTGAATGGCCTCAAAAGCATTGATCCCTACACAGGCAAAGTTCTAAAGTTGCCCTGCCTGAGAATAGAACCGTATTCAAAGTTATTACATTTTTAACTTCTGGGTTCGATATTTATGTATTCGAACTTATGACAGTTCAACTATGTGATATAGACCCAGATGTTGGCTCAAGCCCCCCCATTCAGAGTGACATTAATGTTAACGTGAGGCAAGGCTCCAAAGCAGTGTCAGAACTCCAAGTTGTTTCAGCTCCAGGTGAGAAGTCACAGAGACATGTCTTAAATACAGGGATGCTAGGCTCAAGTCCCCCCTCCATTTAGAGTGAAGGGAATGGCAACATGAGGCAAGGCTCCAAAGCAGGATCAAGAAACTCAGTTATTTCAGCATCAGAGGGCATTAGAATAAGATGTCTCAAAGAAGTGCCGTAAGTAAGGGCCTTCCCTATATTGTAACTGTTTAGTTAGGTACTTCCTGGATTAGTGTAGAGAAATTTCAGTGTTCTTGGTATCTCCTACCTTAGAGTAAGAGTGACTGGCCCCTTTCACCTTACTGTCTGAATACTGTGGTGTATTAAGAACAATTTCCATACCTGGTTCCATTTATAATGGAGACCATTTATTTATTATTCTATTATCTATTGCCATACCCTGGATAATCTCCTGTCTGTCTCTCAGCCATAAGGCACAATGACTTACTATTGATCCTTTGGCTGCTCTGTACCCCTGTTTGCGACATATATCTCACTCCTAACTCCCTGCCTACTTTCTTCCATCTAGACTGGCCATGTTCTATCTGCTTTAGCACCCTCATGCTGCTGTTTGATACACTTTCCTGTTTTGTCTCTTACTAATATTATTGTGGTTGTTTTTCATGTTAGTACTTCCTTCATTTTGTTGTTAATGTTTAACGCTGCCACTGCTATTGTGGTGTCCTAATTTATTAAGGCATTTTGACTTACCATTTGCTGATCCTGACTGATTGTTTTCCTGTAGGTCTCATTTTGATCCCACAACACTTCACCTTGCTAAGCTCAGATTCAGTTCATTCCTTACCCTACCCCCATTCCCATCCACCCCAACATTACTTCCTTTATACTGGACATACCCCTCTCTATCCAAATTCCAACCTACCACAGGACCTCTCACTCCTCCCACCTGCAGCTGCATAACCATCTCCATATTAACCACTCCTGGGCTCAAACTCCTCCCACCCACAGAACGTTACATCTGCCTCATCTGCTCTTCATACTATTATGTGCACCTACATTTCATTATCAGTGCCTTTAGTTATATTCTGCTACTTATACCTCTGACTGACTTCATATGTAATTTGTACCTCTCCATTTCCTTTCTCATTATTACCTAATTAGAATTAACTAATAAGACATATTTTCTCCAATTACTTCTCTTCATTTATCCCACCTCTGCCTCCCTCAACTTCATACTGCTTTCTACGCATCATTTTTTTCATCTTCTCTATAACCACTGAAATTGTAAATGTTTCTCGAGTAACATGTCTCGTTCTGCTGTTATGATCATCCTGTCTAACAAACTATTGCCATATGCATTCACCTCTGTACACCTATCCTATTGTAGTTTACTCAGCACACTTTGAAATCAGGAGTAGCTGTACCAGTATAACTCCCTGCCTTTTTAGTCTGTCACCTTGCCTTTATTTTAAGTACAAAGTACTTCACTACCATCATTCTACTCAACAAATAAAACTAATATAGGGTCCCCTCTAAATCCATACACTACCTTTCAAGTGCAGTGATGTCCACAGCAATCCAGGCCCCAAAAACTCACTTATTAATCTAAATAGTAAAGAAGCATCACAACAAAATTGTGACTTAACTAACCCTGTTTCAACCACCATCTCAAAATATACCCCTTCTCAACTCTACTGTCCTACAATTAAACCACCACCTATCCATACTAATAAAATTAGCACATAAAATCATTCACAACAATTATTCTGACACTGGTAAAAAAATGAATACTATCACTTTCGCCCTTCATAGCAATTGTAACAAAATTACATGACTTCTTGCCTGCATATCACAGAAAAACCTGGTATTTTTGCCATCACAGAAACCTAGCTTAAGCCTAACATTGCATATTTTAACTAGTCCTTCCATGCTATAGTATTGTCAGAGCTGACTGGCCTCACAAGAAAGCAGGTGGGTAGCCTTAATTTATACAAGTTTGTACAATCCCTCTCGTATTCAAACAACATCCCAAAATTCCAAAAAAATGCCAAAATACCTATAACACTACTAAAGTTTAACTATAAAAAACAGCTGTTTTGTTATGATCTATATCCCACCTGGAAATAATATACCAACTTTGAAGAAATCCTGTCCCGGACAGCTAATGCTATACCTTATGAAAAAAAAAATCATACTAAAAGATGTAAATATTGACTGTAAAAACCTTACACCAGATGCTCCTTCAGCTAATATAAACCTTTTTGGTTACACACAACTTATTAAAACGTAACCAAAATGTAATAAAATCAACAGTAAAAGTGCATCTCTGGGTTGGATATTGGTCTCTGACCCTAATAAATGTACAACCTCTGGAACATTTCCAAACTCATTTAGCAACCATCTTCCAGCCTATACACATAGACATATCAGTTATCAACCTAATGCTCACCAACTTTTCAGAAACCTTTCTAAATTCAATAAAGACTTGTTCATGAATACCTTCAAAGCCTTCAGTTGGTTTGCCCTAAAATGTATCCCAGTTGACAAGGTAGTTTGTACTTTAATACTTTATTCTTACATACTCTAAACAGCTTCAGCTCACTTAGGAAAAAAAGAATGAAAATTAATCACACACCATGGCTCACTACCCAGACATAAACAATGTCAAACCGAGACAAAGCTTGGAAATAATGGCTTAGACTTAAAAATACCTATAACCTGCAACTTTATGGAGAATTATGCAATATGAGTAAAAACTAAGATAACCATAGACATCTATAACTTCAACACAAAATGACCACAAGAACATTAGACATCCATAAATAACCTGTTCCACCCAGGCTCAAATAAAGAATTCAACCTTATAACAGCCCTCCACTAGAAATTGCTGACTTATTCAATCCTACTTCATAGAAAGCATTGCCTCTCTAACTAAAAACTATTAATCCCACCATCCAGTGCTTCTACCAACCCCATAATAACATCCAATCAGGTTAGAACAAAACTATCATTCTTCATGCTCCATACACAATACTACTCTCTTTATCACCCCCCAGCAGCACCTTTATGTGGATTTATACATTCTCTATATCCTTTGCTAACATCTTCCACTTAGGACCTGCCTCCTCATCAATAATAATAAAAAAAACCTCTACATAAACTCAAACCTTGCAGCAGTGCAGCTGATAATCGCTCACCTGTACCTCCCACCTAAATACCTAAAGACAGCTGTTGATGCCATTGCATATCCAGTCTCTGTTCTTATCAATAGATCAGTAGCTGAATCCTATGTACCCTCACCATGGAACAAATACTGTATTATCCCAGTTCTTAAGGGTGTCATCTCTGTTTACATCTCTAACTTCCAGCTTATTGCAATATTATCACTTCTCTCAAAAATTCTTGAAAGACGTATTCATAAGCATCTCATCCACTATCTTCTAGAAGAATGGCTCTTACAATCCACCCAACATGGCTTCCACCAACACAAAGTACAACTACTGCCCTCCTGTCATTCACTGACACCATAAACAAATACAGAAATTTAGGAAAATGTGTTTTCTCCCTATTCCTTGACCTGTCAAAAGCCTTTTATACAGTTTCTCACCTTAAATACATGTATAAACTGTCTTTACTTGGACTATCCCCTTCTTCCTTATTGTGGTCAAATAGCTATTTAACTGACAGGTTCCAATCTAAAAAATGGCAGAATACTCTCTCTCCCTGCCTGCAAGTCTCCACTGGTGTACCCCCAAGGCTCTATTCTAGGGAACCCTACTCTTTAATATCTTTATCAGTGACCCCTATACCTACATAGCCCCAGCCTCTCCTATACAATATGCTGATGATTCCACACTTATATGTGTATCTAGTAACCTGCCTTAACTCTTCCATATTACACAAGAAGCTTTTTAAATTTTAGTACATACAGTTTTGTTATACCTTGGTGCCCATTCTGTTCTCAAATCGTATTATACTGAATATGCAATTTTCTGACAAAGAAAAAGATGATTACAGTGGCCTGATATGCTGCGTCTGAGTTTGTCTAGTACCCATGAATGTAGTGCAATGTACATTCAATCCCATAGTTTCAATCCAAAATTATGTTTTACAGGACAAAACCAAGAGTCTGAAACAAAACATTACAACAGAGTTTGCTAGACTTTATCAGTTTCTTCAGGACAAGGAGCAGCAGCTGATCCAACAGCTCAATGAGGAAGCAAAGGGAATTCTAGAAAAAATGAAGAAAAGTCTTACTGAAATTCAAAAAATGGCACAAGCTATTCAAAGGCAAATATCAGACATCCATTCAACACTGAGGCAGGAAGATCCTCTGCATTTTCTCTCAGTAAGAGTTTTTATTTTATTTCATTATTTTGTATTTGTAGCACCGATAAACAAGGGTCATTTTTTGATGCATGCCTTGCTTTATATTGTTGTTGTTGTTTAGTCATTTAGAAGAGTCCAAATGTTTGTGACCTCAAGAATGTTGGAATGCTAGGCCTGCCTATTAGAAGATGCTTGTTCTTGCAATTTCATGTTCATTAAATAAGTAATGCAACTTTACCCATTTTAGACTCTGACACCCCTTCTTCTTCTTCTGCCTTCCATCTTTCCCAGCATGTGTCTTCTCTATGGAATTCTTTCTTTCCATTAAATGGACTAAGTATTTGAGTTTTAGTTTTACTACAAAGGCTTCTAAAGAAAGTCTGGTTTTATTTCTTTAACTGTTGACTAATTCAATTGTCTTGAAGTCTAATATTCTAAATAGTTTTCTCTAACACCACAATTTAGTAGCATATATTTTTCCATTGTACAATGTTACTAATAACCCGACACTCACAGCCATATTTTAATAATTGGAAAACTACAGTTTTGATGTTACTAACCTATGCTGACAGTGTGATGCCTGTACTCTTTAAAGTCTTATCCAAATTTGCCATAATTTTCCTTCCAAAAGCAAGTAACTTTTAATTTCATGGCTGTAATCACCACATCTGCACAGGAAAATAAAATTGTTGTTGCCAGCATGTTATCCCCATCTATTTACAAATAAATGATAGGAGTATATGACATAAATGTAGCTGTTTTGATGTTGAGCAACAAGCCAACTTTTGTGCTTTCAACTTGCACCTTCAGTAACAGGATGTTTATTTCTTCCTCAATTTGAGGCATATTAGTAGGGACATCTGCATACCTGAGGATTTCCACCTGCAGTTTTGATTCATCTAATGCAGAGTTGAACTTCATTCTCATTATATATTTAGTGTATAAAATGAAGGGTTTGACACTACCTCCCCATACTGGTATTGTTAAAAAGTTAGATAAACTTAATGTAAACCCTACATAATGTATTTGTTAAAGAATTTTTGTAATGAAGTAAAGGACAGTTGAAATGTTCTTAATAGTAGAGGACTTTGGACAGATGCTTAGGACTATAATGTGACTTTGAAAATGTAGAGTTGCAAATTTGTGAACTTTCCAAGTATGATTAATGTTGATGGACATAGAGCAGTTGTTAAGTATAGGGAACAACTGAAAAGGTATTTTTTCTGTGGCAGGGAGGGACATATTGTAAATAATTGTCATAAAAAATGTCAGTTATGTTGGAAAACTGGTCATAATGCTAAAAAGTATAAAGAAATGTGTTATAAATGTGAGCAAATGGGACACATATGGATGGACTGTGAGAAGGAGAACAGTTTAGATTGTGAAGTTGAACAACGAAATATAAATTAAAATGAGATATAACAGTTAGAAGAACAACAAAAACAAGATGGAAAGTAGTGATATGAATCAAGAAGATAGTCCGGATAATATACATACAGGGGAAGGGAAGGGGGAGTGTAGAACAGAAACCAGTGATGAAGAGGATATAAACTGGAAAGAGTTAAAAAGAAAAGTATGATTTTGAAAAGAGATAAAGACAGGAAAAGAAAATTTCAGGAATTAGGAATACAATTTAAAAAGAAAGGAAATTGATAATTAAAATAATTTGTTAAAGACTAAAAATAAGAACAGGAAATAATATTAGAAGTTTGTATATTAATGTTAATGGTATTAAGAATATAGTTAGGTGAACTGGAATAAGATAATGGTGTAATAGGTGTGATATGAATTGGATAGTATTAGAAGATATTAGAATTTTAAGTAAAGAAGAAAGGGAACAAACAGGGACATTATGACCATGTGGTATAATATAGAATTTGGGACATGAAAATTGCTCAAAGATTGTTATATTGTATAGAAAAGGAATACACATCTTAGATTATACTTTAGTTAGAGTTGGGAGATTGATGTGGTGGACTTTAGATGGGAATTAAATGTATATAGATTAATAGCAATATATACAGTTTTGAAATACAAAGAAAGGGAGAAATTATTTTAGAATTTTAAACTATGTCATAGTAAATATGGATATATTAGCAACATGATATTTTAATTATAATTTAAGACAGAAGCAAAAATATAGAACAGATAAGAAATCAATAGAAGAGATAATAATGGGGAAATTAAAAATTATTGCATTTAATCACAAATACAAATCATAGACGGAGTTTTCAAACAGAGGGAGGATTATGTTCTTCTGTCAAAAACTATAAAAGTTAGAACAAGTAGTAGAGACAGTTTTTTGTTGGATAATTCAACAATATGGATTGAGACAGATGAAAATAAAGAATATCTAAAACTGGGAAAGGTATTAAGAGCATTAATGGAAAAGAATGGAATAAGAATCATCAAGTACACATAATAATAGAAAGATCACTTAACAATGAGATATTTTATAAGCACTGGTCAGAATGGTAGATATTTAAAGAGAAGTATAACAAGATGTATTTCACATGAGAGAATGACAGACGATGAACAGATAGAAAGGATTATGGGCAAACTCAAATAGATGTTTTACGTAGTTTAGTTAGGAATAAAATGAATTATTTTAAAAAAGAAGAAGAAATATATAAAAAAAATCAAGAGAAAATTAAAGATTTATTATATAGGCAAATGAAAGATGAGGAATCACCATACTTAAGAGCTAAAGTAAAAGAAGATAGCGGTAGAATGAGGGACATGAAAAGTAGTAATGGGGAAATAGAAAAAAGTGATCTAAAATAATGGATACTACAGTTATGTATGTGAAAGAGATGGTAAAAGAAAAAGGAATAAAAAGAAGTTTGTCAAAAGTAAAGCAGTTTTCAGAAGAAATACATAAAGAATTGGAACAGCAAATTACAATAGCAAAGATAGATAAGGTAATAAAGAGTATACATTTAGATACAATAGTTGGACTGAATGGTATAGGGTATCAAATGCATGTAAGATTAATGGTATGACAAAGTATTTAATGAGTGCTTAGACAATGAGATAAATTATGAAGAAATATATGAAGGTGTGATGAGATTTATATGGAAGAAGGGAGAGAAGAATGAAATTAAAAATTGGAGACCTATAATGTTAAATAATTGTAACTACAAATTAATCATATAAGTAATGCAGAAAAGATTAAAAGATAAATTACATTATATTATAGAAGAAGATGTTTATGGGGTTAGAGGAAAAGTAATTCAAGAAGTATTAATGACAATTAGGGAAATAGTAAATGCAATTAAGAAAGGGCAAACAGAAACAAAATTAATATATAAGATATAAATAAAGCATTTAATTCAATAGAGTATGATATTTTATGGCAATTAATGGAAGAATGCAATTTTAAAAATTGAAAAAGTACGCAAATCAGTGTATAAAAATATTAAAATTAAAGATTTAATAAATGGTTGGTTTAGTGAAGAAATAGAGATAAGAAGAGGTATAAAACAGGGATGTCCAATGAATAGTATTTTGTTTATAATGGTTATGAATAGTGTGATAAAAGGGTTAAATGAAAAGTTGGATACAACTAAATATCTACAAGAAATGGGGCAAAGTAACCTATTATTATGTCTTTTGCTGATGATATATTTCTAATAGTAAAAAGTGGAAAAGAAATGAAAAACGTAATTAGAATGTGCATGAACGATTGTAAGAGATTGGACTAAATATTAGTAATGAAAGATGCAAGGGTTTAGGATGTGATAAAGAGTTGTAAGGGGTACAGTTCAGGAAAATGATAGCATTAGGAAATTAATTTGGAAAGTATGATATAATAAAGGAACAATGGGAGAAAAAACTGAGGGATTTAAAGGGATTCACAGTTATGTGGAGTAGGTATAACTTGGAATTAAATAAAAAAGTACATCTGATAAATACAATATGGATGAGGAAATTATCATACTTAGCAAGTGTGTGTATATATATATATATATATATATATATATATATATATATATATATATATATATATATATGGGTCTAGTTCACTTGATGGAAAACTCACTTCACTGAAAATGAAATTACTAGGACCACTTCACTGAAAACTCACTTGACTGAAACTCATTTTGGTGAAAGTTATATATGGCCTATTTCCCACTGTAGTGCAATCGTGGAGTTAGTATATATAGTAAGGGGATTGTGGGGGGTGAAGCCCCCCACATATGTTAGTTATATATTCTGTTCTGGAGACAGTTATTCATTGGACTTGTAAGTATCACTGTGTATAGTGTAAAATGTTTATAATATGTGGGGGGCTATGCCCCCCACACCCCCAATTTTGGGGGCTGTGGCTCCCACATCCCCCTTACTTTATATACTAACTCCAGGATCACACTACAGTGGGGAATAGGCTATTTATAACTTTCCACAAAATGAGTTTCAGTCAAGTGAGTTTTCAGTAAAGTGAGCTTTCAGTGAAGTGGTCTTGACTGATTTGACTTTCAGTGAAGTGATTTTTCCAACAAGTGAACTCGACCCATATATATATATATATATATATATATATATATATATATATATATATATATATATATATACTTTTATTGATATATATATATATATACGTTTATTGATATTATTTTTCAATTTATTTGGAGATCAAGATTGAATCCAGTTAAAAGTGGAGTTTTGTACACTGAAAAGGATAAAGGGGTTGGGTTTATTGAATCCAATAGTGCATGGAGTGTCCTTAAATTTATATAAGATTCTGAGATGGATAAGTAGAAAAGAGAATAAGTTGGTATTAAATACATTTAAGGAAAAGTACAAAAAAAGAATGGTGATTAAAATGAAGAAAAGTGAGAGTGAATGGAGAAATGAAGACATAAGGATGTACCAAGAAAAAAATAAAAGTGTGGAAATTAAGGATAGACAAAATTGATGAAGATAGGAAAAGTTGGTTTAAAAATATTATGATACAAAATTATTATGTGAATCCTTAGACATCATTAAGAGAGAAAAGTATTAAGGCAAGAAAGCAAAGAAATAGATGGTGTATGAAAAATGTTGTATTTCAAAATTTTTTTGAAGGTTGCAAATTAATAAGTTCCCCGTCAAGAGAAATATGCCTTATAAAAAGTTAATGAGAAAGTTTGTCTGTATTGTGGAGAATTAGAACAACAGAACATGTCTCTTTGACATGTAAAAGTGTTAATAATTTGTGGAAAAATATAATAGAAAATAAAATAGTTAAAGAAGTGCAGGATTATAAACAAATAAATATGGACATGAGTGAGCAAATGTTTTATTAACAGCATAGTACAGAATATGTTAAAAATGAAATGAATAAAAGTGTAAATGAAGTTCTGTTCAATGGAAAATGGATAATACCAAATATTATAAGGAAATTTATGTGGTGGCTTTGGAGAAAAGAGTGGGGTCTGTGTGAATGTAATTTTTTTAGTAAGTAATGAAGACATATAGTATGAAATGTTAATTCTTTTTGTAAACATGTAATTGTAAATAAAAATCCCCTATTCTTAGCAATAGGTGCCACAGGACCTTTTGCATCCACCTGAGCTAATACCAACTCAAACAGATGGAGCCTTGATGTAAGGTCTCATCTGAAGAACAGCACACTCAGGAATGCAGCACTCCATTATGCTGCATTGCAGTGTTAGCAATCAATCTAGCTGGTGTGAAAATAGAACTCACAGCCTTCTGCACCATAGGTGAGTGTGCTATTTGCAGCACCACTGACACTATCTCAATGTATTATTAGCCTATGGAATACATTACCACTTCAGGATAAGCAAAGTACTACCTTGTCTACCTAGTCTTGGCTTGATGATTTGATATGTATACATCAACTTACATCAATGTTATCATGTACAGCTTGATGGTGGCAATACATTTAAAGTATACCTATTAAAAATGTGTATATGCCTTGGTCTCTTATTGTCCCTGTGTTCACTAGCCTTTTCCCAGTCTTGAACCAGACAGTTTTTACATATTTAGTTGTAACTTCTGCCCCTTGTTTTGTATAAAGTTTTTTTTTTGAAGGCAGATAAGATGTGTGACACCCCACTACTGGCCCAGTATCAAGGAGCCTCAATCCTCACCACTAAGACCAATGGGGATGTACACTTGGGAGGATGACAAGTACACATGCAGTAAAGTGCAATTTCACTTAAAAGCACACAGACACCACAGTCAGTCTGGGGCTGGTTTCTCCCTCTTTCTCCAGATCACCAATAAGACTCCCCACTGGCACAGCTATAGAGTTGAGATCCCAGCTGAGTGGCCAAGCCAAGACCTCCAGCACCCTGTCTGTCCAACCAGTGCTTTGTGTCCCTGCTTAAGTAGCTAGCACACACACCCTTTGAGGTTGGATTTACACACACATGCAAACACACACACAAACACCTAGGAATGGCTGGCACAGGTTTACTAGCTATGCCCCATTTTGCTCAGACTGTAAGGCAGTTATCACTGTCACCAGCCATGTCCTTATCAGCCACTTTAAGGCCCTCAACAAAGGGTGTCAAATCTTACTGTTACTATCAATACAAATGGTAGTTTGACCAAGATCAAGGCTATTAGGAGTGGCCCAAATGGTAGTTTGACCAAGATCAAGGCTATTAGGAGTGGCCCAGTGTCACCAGATAAGTATGCAAGTACTCTCAGAACTTAAATGTCACACAAATATCAACCACAATTATAGGTTTAAATATATTTAAAAATAAATAATAAAAATAACAAGAAAATAATCAGTAAATAATCACAGTTACATCAGAGTTCAAAATCACAGGAAATACTTAAAACAACATTGCAGAACAGTCTCAGATAAATACAGAAAACATCTAAACTATACTTCACTATATTCCTGACTGAATATAAGAGAATTACTATACCCTAATTAACTTACTTACAGAGCAAGGCAGAAGTGGTGAGTGGATCTTCTTGTTAGCTCAAAGACTAATACAAAATGCTCAGTCTCTTAAATTAATATCACAAATATTATTGCTGGGATAGCTTGCAGGATGACATCACTTCTTGTCATCCAACTTTAGTTTCCAAGCAAACCCCCATTGCTATAAACTGACAACATTTATCATTTACCTGTGAAAATACATAACCCTCAGATCTTTGCAGCTGCTGGAAGACATAAAACATTAAAACACTTAGAAGACAATGCAGAAGGTTCCCTAGTTTTAAACATCCTGTCTTCTTGCTGGCGCAGTTATAAAGTATTTAATTTCAACTATTTTCTGAAGTTTTGCAAGTTAACCTTCTGTGCTCATTTTTACTGTTAAAATATATACATCTAAACAGTTACAATAGTGTAGATGCATTTCTGTTCTATTCCAGTAAGGTACACTGTGGTTACACTTTGAAACTCAGTATTGTACAAACCCTGTTCAATGCAAACTACTGTACCAGCAGTTTGATGTACACATCACATACAGTTCTAATACATTTGTAACACAAGCATATGACTCATGTTGATCTTCACATATGACATGTAATTATTTACAAAATTCCAGATAGCTGGGCTGGCAGCATTTCCTTTTTTTACACCCCCCGAAGACTCAAGCTAGTTTTTCAAGTCACACTTGAGAAACTTTGCTTGAGAGGGTTAAGCCTATCTGGGAATACCTTATCCCATAACCTGTCTTGAGATTCCAGCTGCCTTGGAATTGCTGAGCCCAGTACAGTGCTGCATTGTCCTATCATATGCCTGCAACTCTAGACTCCACCATAGTAACTTGGGAATTTACTGGCTGGCTCCTATAGCCATATATTCCCTTTTGACTCTTCCTGCTTATTACAGCAAATGCACAGCACTAGGGCCTCCCTATCATGCTAAGGTTTCATCATGTTAAAATGGTACAGTTTGTGCCCCTGCCTAGCAGTTCGACCATGTAGTTAACATCACTGATCTTCATTACCACTTTGAAGGGTCCCTCACAAGCTGCCTGCAGCTTGTTGTGTCTGACAGGAATGAGAACCATAACCTGCTTCCCTGCAGCTTACTCTCTAGCTAGAGCATTCATGTCATACCAGACCTTTCCTGCTGTTGGGCTTCTGCCTGGCTCTCATGGGCCAAGCCCATGAGTTCCCTGAGCCTTGTCCTGAGATTTAGTACATATGCCACAACAGACTCCCTGTGGGATTCACACTCACCCTTCCACTCATCTCAAATCAGATCTAGAGGTCCCCTCACCCTATGCCCATATAGCAACTCAAGGGGTGAAAACTTGTGGATTCCTGGGGAACCTCTCTGTAAGCAAACAACAGATGGGGCAAATATTTGTCCCACTTCCTCTTAAAATGGTCTGCAAATGCCTGTAGCATGGTCTTTAGTGTAGAGTTTAACTTCTCCAGAAGACCATTCATCTGGGATTGGTAGAGGGTGGTCTTTAGATGGTTCACCCCACAGTACTTCCACAGACAAGCCAGCAGGTCTGACATGAAATTGGAACCTCTATCAGTCTGTATTTCTTTTGGGAAAATGACCCTGCTGAAAATCTCTAACTAAGCATTTGCCACATTTTCTGCCTCAGTGGAGGACAGAGCCAATGCTTCAGGGTATCTGGTAGCATAATCTACTGCCACTAGAATATACTTCTTCCCTGTGGAACTTGGGATACTCAGAGGCCCCACAATATCCATAGCTACCCTCTGAAATGGCCCCTCAATCACAGGCAAAGGCATCAAAGGAACTTTGAGCTTGTCCCCTGTCTTGCCTATTTTTTGGCACTGCTCACAGGTCCTGCAGTGCCCTGTTACATCTCTGGAAATCCCATGCCAATATAAATTCTGTATAATATGTCTCTCTGTGCACTTTATGCCCATATGACTTGCAAAGGGAATGTCATGGGCTATGGCTAGAAGTGCCAGATGGTAGGCTCTGGGCACTACAAATGCACTATACTCTCACCCTCTAGACCTCCCTCAAGGGTTGACTCTCTATACAGTAATCCTTTGTCCCAGTATACAGATTCCCCTTTTCTTTGACAATCAGGTGCCTCACTGGCTACCTCCCAGAGACCTTGTAATGTAGAGTCTGAGAGCTGAGCCTGTCTCAACTCTATCTTTGTAACCCTTCCCAGCTCCCCTTCCACAGGAGATCTGGTATTCTCTTACAGCAGTGCCTCACTATCAGCCTGGGTACTACTACTCACCTCTGCCCTTGCAGTCACTCTGTCAAAGGGAACATCAGTACCCACAAGCAGCTGTGGCTCACCTTCAGTCATACTACTACAGAGTAGCTCCCTCCCTGACATAACCACCACACCAGTCCTGGCTTCAAGTGTGCAGTCTGTCTGGGTCTCCCAAGGCTACCAGAACCACATGCTTGTCTCCAAATCTGACTGCATGTAACTGTATGCACACAAGGTACTATATTAGCAAATTCATTCCCTATCTGGACATCTGCAGGGATACCCTCAAACACGCCTACTTGCTTGCTTCCTTTTCTACCCTCTCCCAGTCAAGGTGAACCCTAGCCAAAGGTATTTGGAATGGCATTCCTCCTAAATATCTGACTGGAGTAGACTGCCCAAGCAAGTAGTGCTCCTCTTTAACCACTGCAGACTTCACAATGGTTAGGTCAGAGGCTGTGTCTCTCTTAACAGTGGCCTGTTTCCAATTTACTAAGATAGTATATAACCTCTCATGGTAGTTTGGTACCTTTGTTGTTTCCAGACAACTTACTGCTGGCATTCTGTCATTCCTACTTACTGGCTTTCCCACTTTTTGTTTCCCACCTTGCCTCTGTGGACATCTATATGCTACATGGCCCCACTGGTTGCATTTAAAATATTTAACCTTAGGTCCTGTCCATGTACCTGAACTACTGGCTTCCCCTGCTACTGATGGACTATGTTGGGGTAGTTTAGGCTGCAGTCCATGGATTCCCATAGACCCATGAGCACCACTGGGTATTCCTTTGCTGTGCAGTGATACCCTGCTTGCTAGGTATAGGTCTCCCTTTTTCCCCAACTCATCTGTGGTATTGCATTGCCTACCTGCTAACCAGATTCTCATATCCTCAGGCAAAGTGCTAAGGGCTTGTTCCCTCACCAAAATGTCTGCCAGCCCTTCAAAAGTAGTGACCTGACACTCACTCACCCATCTATGAAAAGAAGTGCTTAGTTCAGCAATATATTCACACACACTTCCATCTGCCTTGCATCTATGCTCACAAAACTTTTTCTATAAGCTTCAGGTGTTAACTTAAAACACTCTAACAGACAATTTTTAACAGTATTATAATTTAAGCAATCAGTATCAGACCATTTAGAAGTAGCAGTTGCAGCTTTACCATGGAGTTAGGGGGACAGGAACCATGCCCAGAGCCCTTCGTCAACATTATACTGTTTACATACCCTTTCAAACATATGAATGAAACTATCAAAATTATCACACTCTGTAAATTGTGGAAGAAATTTACTGGCCTTTGTTGCTTCTGAAGTTTGGTTACTCCCTTTACCTTTACTACCATGACCCTGGTGAAGAGTCAGCATCTCCTTTTCATGTTGCCTCTGCCTCTCATTCTCCTCATCTTCCAGACATTGCAGTTTCTCATTTTCCTCAGCCTCCAGATGTCTCAGCTTCTCATTCTTTTCAGCCTCCAGGTGTCTCATTCTCTCTGCTGATTCTATTTCCAAATGTTTGGCCTCCAGTTCAAGTCTCTTTAACTCCAGGTGGATTTTTAAGTCCTCTGTGGAAAGGCTGAACTGTCCATTTTCTGAGTGTTGTACATCCCCAAGGCCAGTCTAATTGTCCTCCTGGTTGCTGGTCTGTGATGCAGCTGTAGCTAAGGTTGCAATCATCTCTGCTTTAGTCAGGTTGGTATGCCTACTCCTTTGGCTTGGGACATCTCAGCCAACTGGCTCCTTGTCATCTTGCCATACTCCTGTGCTGAAATCCTTGCTTGCTCTCCCTGACTAAGCTAACAAAAAATAAAAATAAAACAATTGTGATATGAAACTCTGAATGTTCACTGTGTGGCTGATTAAGAGTACAGTCTCCTTCCTTAGTGACCACTGTTTACAGGCAACAGGAATTCAATATCCACACCACTGAATCCTAATATATGGATATCCCACCACTGCCAACCAATAAATGTGTCTCCCCACCACAGGCCCAGTAGTCAAGGAGCCTCAATCCTCAGCACTAGCACCAGTGGGGGATGTACATTTGAGAGGATGACAAGTATACCCACAGTAAAGTGGAAATTGTCTTAAGAGCACACAGAGGCCAGTCAGTCTGGGGCTGATTTGTCCCTCTTTCTTTCTCCAGATCCCAATAAGCCTCCCCACTGGCACAGCTATAGAGTTGAGATTCCAGCTGAGTGGCCAAGTCAAAACCTCCATCACCCCATCTGTCCAAACAGTGCTTCATGTCCCAGCTCAAGTAGCTGACACACACCCTTGGAGGTTTGATTTACAAACACACACACACACACACACACACACACACACACACACACACACACACACACACACACACACACACACACCTGGAAAAGGCTGGAAGAGGTTTACTAGCTATGCCTCCTTTTGCCCAGACTATAAGGTAGTTATCACTGTCACCAGCCACGTTCTTATCAGCTGATTTAAGGCCCTTAACAAAGGGCTTCCTATCTTACTGTGTAATGTTACTATCAATACAAATGGTAGTTTGACCAAGAGCAAGGCTATTAGGAGTGACCTGCAGTGTCACCAAATAAGTATGCAAGTACTCTCAAAACTTAAATATGTCTCACAAATATCTGCCACAATGATAGGTTTAAATATATTTAATAATAAATAATAAAAGAACAAGAAAATAAACAGTAAATAATCACAGTTACATCAGAGTTCAAAATCACAGGAAATATGTAAAACAACATTGCAGCACAGTCTGAAATAAATACAGAAAACTTCTAAACAATGCTTCACTATATTCCTGACTGAATCTAAGAGAATTACTATACCCTAGTTAACTTACTTACAGAGCAACAAGGCAGATGTGATGAGTGGATCTTCTTGTCAGGTCAAAGAAAAATAGAAAATGCTCAGTCTCTCTCAGAGAGTTCTTAAATTAATTTTGCAAATAGTACTGCTGGGATAGCTGGCAGGATGACATCACTTCTTGTCATTTGACTTTAGTTCCCAAATTAAACCCCTATTGCTAGAAACTACCAGCATTTAGCATCTACCTGTGAAAAATACATAGCCCTCAGAACTTTGCAGCTGTTAGAAGACATAAAACAATAAAACACTTACAAGACAATGCAGAAGGCCCCCTAGTTTTAGACATCATGTCTCCTTGCTGCATTGAAACCATCTTTTATGGTGCAGTTATAAAGTAATTTAATTTCAACTATTTTTCTGAAGTTTTGCAAGTTAACCTTCTATGTTCCAGTTTCACTGTTAAAAAATATATACATCTAAACAGTTACAATAGTGTAGATACATTTTTGTTCTATTCCAGTAGGGTACACTGTGGTTACACTTTTAAGCTCAGTACTGTACAAACCCTGTTCAACACACACTTCTGTACCAGCAGTTTGATATACACAGAACATACAGTTCTAATACATTTGTAACACAAGCATATGAATCATGTTGAAATTCACAAATGTCATATAATTATTTACAAAATTCCGCATAGCAGGGCTGGCAGTATCTCCTTTTGTTACAAGGTGATCTGGTATCATCATTTCTGTAAGAACTTGCCATAGTTTTTTTATGGTCACCATGGTTAAAGGCTTTAGGGTGCTCAATAAAGCAGAAGGAAATATATATATATATATATATATATATATATATATATATATATATATATATATATATATATATTTATAATTCTCTCTGCTTTCTCCATTATACTGTGGATTTTGGCAATTTTATATCTGGTGCCACTGCTTCTTCTAAAAGTAGCACATACTAGTTCTCAGTATATATATTGTTGGATTTTAGCTTACACGTCTGTGAGTCAGACACAAAGTATGTGATGATAAGGATCACAGTTGTACTGAAACATACTCACACACACACACACACACACACACACACACACACACACACACACACACACACACACACACACACACACACACACATAAAAAAATTTGGATAGTCTGTGAAAATTTGGACATTTGTATGGTTCACTATCTCTTCTCTACTGAATGTTTGGCTACTTAATTCCCATTGGTTGGGACAGACCCTGCACAGCCATCCACCTAAATACAGCCACCTAAAAGATGGTAGCAACCTGAGACAAGTTATTTTCAGTTAAAGGTGTTTTTAACTGTCCAAAGGTTTTAACAAAATAGATTTGCAAAATTTGTACATATGATACTTCTCTTGCTCATGTCAAAACTTTAGAATTCCACTTCATATCCTGTAAGCCTTTTTGACAGTCATATGTGACATCATTGCAAATGGTTTGCCTATGGATGTACAAAATGACAGACACATGCATTTAGCTTATGGTAGAGTGGTGTGATAATGTTTTCTTCTTGTAGAGAAGATTCTGAACCTGCATATGCTGTTTGATGTAGATTTAAATGAAGTAAAATTCTTTTGTAAAACAGATGCAGTGATTGGTAATCTATACTGTGGTTATGGAAGAGGACCGCTCTACATACAGTTGTACTACAAGATGTAGAATGTGAGAGATTTTCTAAGCCTAGGAGAGGATATTTTTTTTTTACTTTTCATTCTGTAATGTGCATATAGTATTGATAACCGAGTGACAGATATAGAAAGTTCCTGGTTATGAACTGTTTCAGAGAGTTCTTGCATGTTATGTGTAATGGTAGAATTAGTGAAGATTGTAGTGAGCTTATGTGGGGTATTCATTGCTTTAATTTTCTAGTGAGCTCAAAAAGGCTTTGTTCTAGTGGGGATGGGCTAGCTCTGTACATAATTATGGTCTCAACCTGCTTAAAGGCTACTGTTAAATAGGAATTCCAGAAGACCTGATAGGTCTTTTTTCATGCTATTTAGAAGGGATCCTGTCTGGGATATTGTCTGGGCCCATTGATGCAGTGTTCCTGTCCTCAGGGAGAGCATTGAGGACCTGTTCCCTGGTGATGTAGAAGGAGTTATATTTGATTGTATTTCCTGAGGAAAAGTTGAGGGAGAGAGAGGGGTAAAGGTGGAGCTGAATTTGTCAGCCAGGAAGTTTTCTATATCTTCTGGCCCATTATAAGTGGTTCCTTTAACAAGGATCTCTGCACATAATCATGTACTGCCTTTGAGGTGCGGACATAGCTAAAGAATGCTTTATGGTTGTCCTTGGCCTAGAAGGACAAATTTACCTCAAATTTGGCTTTGTTAGACTTTATTTGTCCTGTGAGTTGTTTGTTTAGTTTGATGAGAGTGCTTTTATCCTGCTGGGTATTGCACCTCCTAAACTTTTGCCAGGATTTTCTTCATTCTGTTATACAGCCTATTGATCTTGTGATTCCAAAAGGGTGGCTTGTTTTTTTGAGTTAGCTCTGTACTCATTCCTGATGGTTACAGCTGCCTCTGTACAGCTATTAACATGCTTATATAAGTATAGGTTTCTGTGAATACTTCTGCATAGGAAGTAGTGTTCTCAGGGTTTATGGAGGCTTGAAATTTTGACAGGTTATCACTTAATTGTAGGAAGTAGTTCCTGAATATTCCAAGGTCAGCTGAGGTTCCAGGTTTTATTTTTACTTCAAAGGAGAGCATTCTGTGGTCTGACCTTACAAGAGAAGGCATTATACTAGGGGGTGTGCATACCTCTCCAGTGTTAGTGAGGACCAGATCCAGTATGGTTGCACCCATGGCAGTTGTACTGATGATGTTGTCTAGTGAGTTTGTGTTTACAAAATCCAGAATCTCTGTGCCTGTGTGTTTGGTGTTATAATTCATCTTGAGTTAGTAGTGGGATAATTAAAGTAGCCCATGAATATGGTATTGGGTTTGATGGTGAGTGTTTCCAATAAATTTAAATACAAGGTATGGGTTTTCTGGAACATGAAGGGAGACCTATAGCTTACAAGGAAGGGGTACTGGATTTTGCCTATGGTGGAGAAGCTCAAGTGCATTATCATGTCTGACCAGCCTTGAGGTATATTTATTTTTGAGGTAAATCGAGACACTTTGACTTTTTGTCTCTGTCCCTGTAGTAGCCAGTCTAAACATGTTGAAGACATTATAACCTTGCTCTGTTGGTGTGTTCTCCACTGCTTTAAACCATGTCTCATTAACCACACAGATGTCAACATTCTCTAGGGTGCAGAGAATTTCTAGGGAGTGGAGTTTTTTGTTTAGACTCCTAGCATTGAGCAGTAACACATTTATATTTTCTTGGTTCTGATTTGTTTTTTGGGAAGTAAATTCAGTTTGGCATTGCCTGAAACAGTACTATGGGGGAGGACAGTGTTTTAGCTAATATTCAAAAGCCTAGAGGGGAGAGGTGCAGATTTTCCCTGGTAAAGGAACATGGTCTGTTGACCATCTCCTTCCATGCTGACAAATATTGCACCCCCCTTAGAATGACACCAGAAAGTAAGCCAATTATTAAAGTCAGCCATCTTTTGTTCATATTGTGGCATCATCCTTGGACAAGGTAAAATGAACCTCAATACTAGGCTCATATCAGCCAGGGACACATATTCTGAGAGCTCCATGATGTCTTGCTTCATGTAGTCAAGGCAGATATGTCTCAGGTCATTTACACCCACATGGACTATAACTGAGTCAAGGCAGATATGTCTCAGGTCATTTACACCCACATGGACTATAACTGAGTCATTGTACTTATGGTCCAATGACCTCATTCATGCAGAATGTGGTAGATCCTGGATCCTGATAAGCAACTGACCATGACTTTCTCCTTACTCATCCTGGTGAGAGGGACATCAGTGTGTCTCACAATGAAGTCTCCAGAATGTCAGATAGTGTGGGGGCTTGCCTTATGAGCTTAGAAGTAGAAGCTCTATTAGATGTGGCTGTATGTGTTTATGTGGTTGTTGTTTGAGCGAGTGCATTTGAGGCTGCTTAGGGTATTTGTTATGAGTACTTTGTCTGAGAGGTCTTTGGGGTTTAATGAGGTTACATTTAAGTGCCTCAACATATGCAGGTCTATGTGTCTGCTTTGAATTATGTGTGATGGGAGCAGCGTGTGTACTACTGATAACCTAATTTACATTAGGACTGCTTTTATGTGAGAGCTCTGCCTCCAGTGACATTGTGTAAATATATCTCACATACCATATCACTTTGTTTGAGAATTAACTGGTTGTCAGTACACAAGGCAGTTTCTACATTGCCTCAGGATGCCTATATCCACCAAGTTGGTAATGGAGATAGTGGGAAAGTTCATATCCATGGCAACACACCCTTTGTATTGGTTACACAGTTGAAGTGAGAATATAAAGTAATGTCAGGAGTATTTGCAACTCAGGGGGAATTGTTTGTCACTGAAAACTAGTTGTCATGTGTACAACAAGGTACTGGTGAAATTTCAGTGGTGCTTTTACATGAAAAATTTCAACTCAGGGTGTCTGTGTCTGTATGGGGCATTGTCAAACACTTGAGTGGAAGCTAATAAGTAGACCCTGATGATTTATGGATGAAGTATTTAGGCAGATAGTCTGAAGATAGGTTAGACAGCAGTTTGATTTGCTACTGGGATACAATGATCCTTTGATTCTTCTCTCACCAGAAGCAAAACAGTAGCACAAATACCAAGAAGAGAAACGGGTCACAGGCTGTTTGGTGAGCCACAGTCTTGTCTCAGATGATGTAAGGGTCCCTGGGTTTGTTGTAGCTTTTATCTGCTAGATGCCTTGAATAGCAACCAGACCAATCAGGAAGGTCAAGCACAGGCACTCACTTCCCAACCTGAACCAGTCAGGAATCAATGCACTCGGCTCCTTTTCCCACTAGGAGAAAAATGTAAGTACAAATTCCAAGCTGGCACCTATGAAGCAGTTATTAGGCTTGCTGTAGCTGCACCTATGAAGCAGTTATTTGGCTTGCTGTAGCTGGCACTTATGAAGCAGTTATTAGGCTTGCTGTGGCTGGCACCTAAGAAGCAGTTATTTGGCTTGCTGTAGCTGGCACTTATGAAACAGTTATTTGGCTTGCTGTAGCTGGCACTTATGAAACAGTTATTAGCCAGTTGTAGCTGGCACCTATGAAGCAGTTATTAGGCTTGCTGTAGCTGGCACCTATGAAGCAGTTATTAGGCTTGCTGTAGCTGGCACCTATGAAACAGTTATTAGGTTTGCTGTAGCTGGCACCTATGAAGCAGTTATTAGGCTTGCTGTAGCTGGCACCTATGAAGCAGTTATTAGGCTTGCTGTAGCTGGCACCTATGAAACAGTTATTAGGCTTGCTGTAGCTGGCACTTATGAAGCAGTTATTAGGCTTGCTGTAGCTGGCACCTATGAAGCAGTTATTAGGCTTGCTGTAGCTGGCACTTATGAAGCAGTTATTAGGCTTGCTGTAGCTGGCACTTATGAAGCAGTTATTAGGCTTGCTGTAGCTGGCACCTATGAAGCAGTTATTAGGCTTGCTGTAGCTGGCACATATGAAGCAGTTATTAGGCTTGCTGTAGCTGGCACCTATGAAGCAGTTATTAGGCTTGCTGTAGCTGGCACTTATGAAGCAGTTATTAGGCTTGCTGTAGCTGTACCTATGAAGCAGTTATTAGGCTTGCTGTAGCTGGCACCTATGAAGCAGTTATTAGGCTTGCTGTAGCTGGCACCTATGAAGCAGTTATTAGGCTTGCTGTAGCTGGCACCTATGAAACAGTTATTAGGCTTGCTGTAGCTGGCACTTATGAAGCAGTTATTAGGCTTGCTGTAGCTGGCACTTATGAAGCAGTTATTAGGCTTGCTGTAGCTGGCACCTATGAAGCAGTTATTAGGCTTGCTGTAGCTGGCACCTATGAAGCAGTTATTTGGCTTGCTGTAGCTGGCACTTATGAAGCAGTTATTAGGCTTGCTGTAGCTGGCACCTATGAAGCAGTTATTAGGCTTGCTGTAGCTGGCACTTATGTAGCAGTTATTAGGCTTGCTGTAGCTGCACCTATGAACCAGTTATTAGGCTTGCTGTGGCTGGCACCTATGAAGCAGTTATTAGGCTTGCTGTAGCTGGCACTTATGAAGCAGTTATTAGGCTTGCTGTAGCTGGCACCTATGAAGCAGTTATTAGGCTTGCTGTAGCTGGCACCTATGAAGCAGTTATTAGGCTTGCTGTAGCTGGCACCTATGAAGCAGTTATTAGGCTTGCTGCAGCTGGCACCTATCAAGCAGTTATTAGGCTTGCTGTAGCTGGCACCTATGAAGCAGTTATTAGGCTTGCTGTAGCTGGCACTTATGAAGCAGTTATTAGGCTTGCTGTAGCTGGCACTTATGAAGCAGTTATTAGGCTTGCTGTAGCTGGCACCTATGAAGCAGTTATTAGGCTTGCTGTAGCTGGCACCTATGAAGCAGTTATTTGGCTTGCTGTAGCTGGCACTTATGAAGCAGTTATTAGGCTTGCTGTAGCTGGCACCTCGAAGCAGTTATTAGGCTTGCTGTAGCTGGCACTTATGAAGCAGTTATTAGGCTTGCTGTAGCTGCACCTATGAACCAGTTATTAGGCTTGCTGTGGCTGGCACCTATGAAGCAGTTATTAGGCTTGCTGTAGCTGGCACTTATGAAGCAGTTATTAGGCTTGCTGTAGCTGGTACCTATGAAGCAGTTATTAGGCTTGCTGTAGCTGGCACCTATGAAGCAGTTATTAGGCTTGCTGTAGCTGGCACCTATGAAGCAGTTATTAGGCTTGCTGCAGCTGGCACCTATCAAGCAGTTATTAGGCTTGCTGTAGCTGGCACCTATGAAGCAGTTATTAGGCTTGCTGTAGCTGGCACTTATGAAGCAGTTATTAGGCTTGCTGTAGCTGGCACTTATGAAGCAGTTATTAGGCTTGCTGTAGCTGGCACCTATGAAGCAGTTATTAGGCTTGCTGTAGCTGGCACCTATGAAGCAGTTATTTGGCTTGCTGTAGCTGGCACTTATGAAGCAGTTATTAGGCTTGCTGTAGCTGGCACCTATGAAGCAGTTATTAGGTTTGCTGTAGCTGGCACTTATGAAGCAGTTATTAGGCTTGCTGTAGCTGGCACCTATGAAGCAGTTATTAAGCTTGCTGTAGCTGGCACCTATGAAGCAGTTATTAGGCTTGCTGTAGCTGGCACCTATGAAGCAGTTATTAGGCTTGCTGTAGCTGGCACCTATGAAGCAGTTATTTGGCTTGCTGTAACTGGCACTTATGAAGCCGTTATTAGGCTTGCTGTAGCTGGCACCTATGAAGCAGTTATTACGCTTGCTGTAGCTGGCACTTATGAAGCAGTTATTAGGCTTGCTGTAGCTGCACCTATGAAGCAGTTATTAGGCTTGCTGTAGCTGGCACCTATGCAGCAGTTATTAGGCTTGCTGTAGCTGGCACCTATGAAGCAGTTATTAGGCTTGGTGTAGCTGCACCTATGAAGCAGTTTTTAGGCTTGCTGTAGCTGGCACTTATAAAGCAGTTATTAGGCTTGCTGTAGCTGCACCTATGAAGCAGTTATTAGGCTTGCTGTAGCTGGCACCTATGAGGCAGTTATTAGGCTTGCTGTAGCTGCACCTATGAAGCAGTTATTAGGCTTGCTGTAGCTGGCACATATGAAGCAGTTATTAGGCTTGCTGTAGCTGCACCTATGAAGCAGTTATTAGGCTTGCTGTAGCTGGCACATATGAAGCAGTTATTAGGTTTGCTGTAGCTGGCACCTATGAAGCAGTTATTAGGCTTGGTGTAGCTGCACCTATGAAGCAGTTATTAGGCTTGCTGTAGCTGCACCTATGAAGCAGTTATTAGGCTTGCTGTAGCTGCACCTATGAAGCAGTTATTAGGCTTGCTGTAGCTGGCACCTATGAAACAGTTATTAGGCTTGCTGTAGCTGGCAGTTATGAAGCAGTTATTAGGCTTGCTGTAGCTGCACCTATGAAGCAGTTATTAGGCTTGCTGTAGCTGGTACCTATGAAACAGTTATTAGGCTTGCTGTAGCTGGCACCTATGAAGCAGTTATTAGGCTTGCTGTAGCTGGCACCTATGAAGCAGTTATTAGGCTAGCTGTAGCTGCACCTATGAAGCAGTTATTAGGCTTGCTGTTGATCAGTAATCTCCAGCAAATAATGATCTTATGCTCTGTCTGTCACCAGGAACAAAACAGAAGCACTAATCCCAAGATGACTACTGAGAAGCAGAATGTTGGCTTTCCAATAATTGGTGGTCTTGGAGTAAATGTTTTAGATTTTGTAGGCAAGATGGAAAAAATGCATTAATATCCCAACAGCTGCAGTATGCATCAAACAGTTAGATATGAAATGGGTGTAACATAATCTTTAGCAATCTAAGTAGAGAGCCACTACTTTCAAAAGAGGAAGAAAGATTGTAAAGGGGAGGGCTCTTTGTCTTCTGGTTCTCTTCAACACAATGGGATGGCCAATAAATTTAAATAGTTGAAGAGGGAATGATTTCACAAAATGATAATGTTGTGCTTAGTCACAATAGCCAATGAAAGAGAAGAGGAAGAAGGAAGGAGATATGTGGTCAAATTAAAGGACAACTGGATTCTTTTATTAAATGCTCAACCTCTCTGTCCTTTTCTCCCTATTTACTGTCCTTGCTATGAATAAATGACAATAAAGCATTTAAAATATTTTAAATGGACTGTTTCTCTCTACTAGAACAGTACCTGACTTTACCGAGGTGGTTTCACTTTCAAAAAACTTTTATCCCACCCTAGAATAGCTTGCTGCTGTCTCCAATTCATTGATGTTATCAAGGCCACTGAATGAAGGTAGTTTTCTGGCTAATTCCCTCCCCATACTGACATCACCACAATTTAAAACCTACTCATGCTGTGATGTCACAGCTCCTGGTCCTTCCTCTACCCATACAGAAAGTAAAGGCTAGAATAAGGAAACAGTACATCAATCAAGTCTCTTGCTGTGAGTTGTCAATCACAGCAGGTAACAGCTCAAATTACTCTTAGCACTTTGACAGCTAGGGAAGTCAGGTATGAAGGGGGACGCGAGATGAGTCAATGTAGTACAATTCAGGCTTTATAAAATACTGCAGTTTAGCCATTCTAAAAAGAAGCAGCAGTAGCAACCACTTTGAAAGTCTGTTCTGTGGAATTTGCACTGTTTGTGTTTTAACTAGTCATTGAACGGCATGAAATGTTCCTTAAAACTGACAGAGACAGCAGTGTATGCATGTAAAATCAATGCCATGACAGGAGCTTTACGAAGAAAAAGGCATGCATGATGTAATTTTTTTACAGACAATCACTGCATTGTGGGATACCTAGAGGCAGACTAAACAATCAGAATTACTTCAAGATGCCAGACCCCATCTGATCAGACTCAGAAATCATGTATAAAAAGAATTAAAAACCTGCAAATAGTCCCCGAGTGGTATTAAAATGCAGGAAACACCAAACCATGATGAAATAAACATGTTTTTCTTTTAGTCTGTGGGTGCAGTTCTCCTTTAACAAAAGGGGCAGGCAACTAGAAAGTCAGCTATAGCACCATGTTGGAAGATGGGGGAAAACTCACTTTCTTCATGACTCACAAAAGCATATCTCTTAATCAAATACACAAGAAATCTGGGCAAAGCCAAAAATAATGGGGGGACAAAGGCCTAAAAACAGGGATAATTTTGGAATATTTCTCTTATAAACATAGAACATTCATATACTGAAAGATTTTGCATTAACATGCATTTTCTGAAGGGTATGAAGTCTGAAACTGAAATATTTGTCAGGGACAAAGTCCCCAAAAGAGGGACAATTTTTTAAATATTTTTTTTACAAACTTAGAAAGTTGATAGAATAACAGGTTTTGCATTACTATGAATTTTCTGAAGGTATGAAGTCTGAACCTGTAATGTCTGTCATCATTTTCTCACTTCACTCCTCAAAGATTTGGCAATGATTTTTCAGAAATTCACAATTTTATGAGTAACAGGCCAAAATATGAGACAAAAATCTGAACATTCTGCGACAATTTATACAGTTGAGAGGTATGATGATTTGCCAGAAAAAACACACATTTCATGAGTGTCAGACCAAAAATAAGAAGCAAAAATCTGGACATTATGTAAAAATCTGGACAATTGAGAGGTATGCACAAGAGACAGAGTTGTGGCCTTGTCCTAGTTTAAATATGCATTTAAAGGCAGAATAGAAGTAAAACATGGTGTAAACAAAATAAATCACAATATACAAAATAGAAGAAGGCAATGAAACAATGCAAAATACAAGAAAGCAAAAAAAAAAAAAAAATAGCCTTTTTGTGGCAGAGTCTGGGTGAGCTTTTCAATTATTTTCCCCAGGTTGGAAGGCTAGAACTGGGCATAAAGTTGTTAGTTGTGTTAGGGTTTGATGTTCTGGGAGAGGCTTAACCTTGGCTATTGTCACTGAAATGTGCTATATTTTTGGTGATACCTACATTTTAGAGGTGTTTAAAGGGTAAAAGATGTAATCCTTACAAAGTAGAATTTATTTATTTATTTGTTTAACATTTGTTAGCCGGAAAAGTCTGACTTGGAACGAAGCCAATTTTCTGGGGAGGCCCGGAAAGAAATGCTCCAGATACATGTCTTTGTAATATGGGAGGAAACTGGAGCACTGCAGGAAACCCATGTAAATGCAGGGAGGACATGCAGACTCTGCACAGAAGGCACTCCAGCCAAGAATTGAACCGGACAACCTCTTGCTGTGAGGCAACAATGCTACTGCTGCACTACTGTGCCATCCAGAATAAATCAAGTATAGACGCCATCTGTTCATAGGCCATCTGAGGCAATATTTGTTCCTTAGATTATATTGTCTTTTGTCATTATTGCTTGTAGAACTGATTAGCCTTATCCTCTTTTCTTCTGTTGTTGGATCATATATCAGAATTATAGTCATGTTAATGTGTAAAACTCATGAATGAATGTACAAAGCTCATGAATTAATGAACATATATTATTAGTGTCACAGGAGAAAAATTCTAAGCCTTTTTACTTAGTATATATCCTCTAAAGACAAAGTTGAATAAAAAAGACATTATGCATTCCTTTACTTTCCACGGACCCTGCAGCAGACTTTGTTCTCCACTCCACTCCACTCCATACTTTGGAGTGCTCAACTGTACCCCAGCTGAGGAACATACTCTCCTACATCTTCCTCCTTGAGTAAACCTGGTTAGAGAATCGTCTGAAAGCAAATCCAATAAGTGACTCAAAATACCTACAAAATATACCAGAGTGCTCAACTGTACCCCAGCTGAGAAACATATTCACCATTGTCTTCCTCCATGAATAAACCTGGCTAGAGACTCGCCTGAAAGCAACTCTAATAAGTGACTCAAAATACCTGCAAAATACATTGGAGTGCTAAACTGTACTCCAACAAAGGAACATACTCTACTATGTCTTCCTCCTTGAGTAAACCTGGTTGGAGATTTGCCCAAAAGCAAATCTAATAAGTGACCCAAAATACCTGCAAAATACATTGGCGTGCTCAATGTATGTCCCAACTTGCCTTATTTGTAATACTTAAGAAATGTAATAATATATTTACTCTTAGGGTGTACACTGTCTTGGCGTACATACTAATCTCACTTTGCCTCTCTTCATAACCCTCCCTCCTTACTTCTACATAACTGCCTGCTTTGCCTAAGCCTTATCTCAACTTTTCTTCTCCCTGTTACACTTAGCCTTATTCTAAATTTACCTCTCTGACACAGCTGATTAAAAATGCTACCCTCCCATATTTACCCCACTGCTAGTTAAGTCTTTTCTCCATATCAGCAAATTATAATACTTCTCATTTTACATTTCCCTCACTTTCATAATACTCACTTCAAAACCTCTGGACTTACAGATTGTTTTTTTTTTTCAGTGCCATCCTCCTCAAGAGGCTCAATCCACTCCATTTACCCCTGGTATGCTCAGTCACACTCTGCTCCCCTACCCTTACCCAATTCTACCCACCCCATCATTTAATTTATAGCTAACCACACCTACCCCTCCCTAAAACTATCCAATCGGATGACAAAGGAACTATACCGCACCCACAGTAACATAACCACTAACCTACTGAAATCATAAGATCAGATACACACCCTTAATTTCCTATACAGCTACTTCATATAACTCAAACCTATATTCCTCCTCCAACCAAACATAAACTACCTTCTCCTTTACTCCCCCTCATTCAACTAAACTGCAAGTCCAAAATGCACTCCTTATATGTCTCATCTATTATAACTCTCTCACTACTAACACATCTCACCTCATACCAATGTAACCTCAGTCGCAACCATTGTTATAATCCACCTACCTAGATCTACTCCATCACACCTACCCACATAACATTTCACATCTCTTCTACAATCTATAATCACTCTAACATAGAGCTAACATTATGTAGGATTCTGCACAATTCCTCTAAAAGTCACTCTTCCATACAATATAACATATGCATCTCCAAATATCTCCAGACAGTTATGAACAATGTTTCACAACTGATACTTAGTTGAGACATACATCCAAATCCTGGTCCCTCACTGAAGCCAATTGGTTACATATATCTGGACAAACAACCTAACCCACCTTAGACAACTTGCAGATCTCCAAATCCTCAACATTAACATTAGAAATATTCTTAACAAAATTGACGAATTACATGCAGCCCTATCCATCTATTTCCCAGATATTATGCTCCTTACTGAAATATAGCTTAAGACATATAACAAAGGCAATTAATTACTCCCACCAGGCTATAACCTACTCAGAAAGGACTGCACATCCAAAAGAGGAAGTGGTGTCACTCTGAATTTCAAGTACAACCTTACTGTTAACCTAAGAAATATAAACACCCCTACTTTCTACAATGCTGAAGCTCTATTCACAAAGGTAAATATTAGCCCTCAAAAACAACTTAACATACTAGGCTCATACATCCCTCCTGGGGACAAAACAAATACTAGGCTCATACATCCCTCCCGGGGACAAAATAAATACACTAGAGTCCATAACCCAGTGGGCATCAGAATCCCTGCCCCATGAAACATTCACATAAAGAGATTTCACTATAGACTGGATGTTAATAAATTAATCTCTCCCCACTACTTATATAAACCTACATGGCTTTACTCAGATCATCCAAACCCCTACCAGAATTGACAAAACTACCAAAAAAGAATCCACCTTAGACTGGATCCTCACTAATCGTTCATCCATGACACAATACTCCAGCACACTCCCTGACACCCTAAGTGACCACCTCCCTACTTTTCTACAAAGACAGCAAGTCAAACCCACTAAAAATAGCCCCTTCAAACAAATATGCTACAAAAAACTTTAAAGCAGATGACCTAATAACAGCACTAAACTGCTGCAACTGGTACTCCCTATTTAGCCTTCTCCTAGATAAAGCAGTAGACTACTTTAACTCCACATTCCTGAACATACTTAACCAACTTACCCCCCCCTGCAAGAATAAATCAAAGAAAGTCAAAAGTACCTAGCTCCTACTAAAGCAAAGGGACAAAGCATGGAACACTTGGCATAACAGCAAAGCTAATACTCACAGACAACAATTCCTTGAATTAAGAAATAAACCCCCAATAAATAAATAAATAAAACAAATAAGAACAGATTAAAATACCTATTACTCCAATATACAAACTAAACACAAAGCTAATCCTCAAAAATTTGGGGCGGACATAAATAAAATCCTCCAGCCTGGTAAGACCGGTACCCCAACCCCAAACACTGACACACCTATAAGCAACATTGCAACACAATTCAGTGAATATTTTACTAACTACATTCTCAAACTGTTGACAAATTCTTCACCCCCGTCCATCTCAAACCTACCAGACTCCCCATCTGATCAAAACTATTTCTCCTTCCAACCATTTCAGACAGTACAATCCTCAGATACCTGTCCAACATAAGACCCACTACCCTGGCTGCTAATAAACTCCCAGCAGAATACCTTCAGATTGTAGCCATGCTATCTCATACCATGTTTCTATAATCATAAATAGGTCAATCTCCAAGCAAAAAGTCCAAAGCTTCTGGAAAATCTCACATATATTACCTCTACACAAAGGGGAAAACTCGACTGAGTTATCCAACTACAGCCCAATAGCCATACTATCCCCCTATCAAAAATCCTTGAGAAATGCATACATTCTCAATTACTAAAATACCTTCTCTCTAACAATTGCCTAGCCAAAACTCAACACAGTTTCCAACCTGGCCATAGCACCACCACTGCCCTTATCATTTTCACCAACCACGTTAATCAACAGTGAAATGTATGCAATGTAGTTTCAATTGTCTTTTTAGACCTCTTTAATGCATCCAATACAATCTCTCAGAACTTAAAATAAATAACTCTGTACTTCTATGGTTTAAAGATTATCTTACCAACAACAAGCCATTAAGTGGCAGCCACTCTATCCCCTCTACTCCCCGTCACCCTAGGAGTGTCTCAAGGATCTATACTCAGTCCCCTGCTCTTCACAATATTCACAACCTTCATAAAGCCACACTTCGTGAAGCCTGCAATCCTAGTCCAATATGCTGATGACTCTACCCTAATCTGCTCTGCCCTCTCTCTACAACTTCTACAGAAAGTTACTCAAGAATCATTCACAGCCATTGAAACCTGGTTAGCAGACTTCTAATTGATACTCAACCCCAAAAAACACAACTTATGCTCTTTCATCCCTCCAAAGCTATAGAGCCCATTCCCCCATTTACAATTATTGCCTCTGACAACACCTATATAACATCAGTTGCACACACCAAACTATTAGGTGTCATCATCGGGTGGGTTGCCTTACAAACACAAAGTGCAGGGTTTGAATCTCACAGAGGATAACTGGCTAGGCTTAAAATGGCTCACAAGGGCAGTTAACCTAGTACTAACCTATGAACCTATGAACTAAAACATGAAATTCGACAAGCACATAGGACAAACCATTACAAAAGTGCACAAAAAAACTAGGCATACTCTATAGATGTAAAAACTACCAGACCTCTTATAGTAAAACTACCATAGCAAGAACCCACCTACTCTCCACATTACTCTATGCTTCTCCAATCCTAGTTGACCTAAATAAAGGTGATCTAAACAAACTATCTACCTGTTATAGCAAGATGGCCAAATTCACTACTGACTCTTCCTACAGATCTCACCATTGTAAAGCCCTTCAGAAACTGTCCTGGATAGAATTACCAAACTTACTTACCCTAAATCAACTCACCCTAGCTCACCAAATTCTCTATCACTCCCACAAAACCCCAACCCTAGTAGGCCATATTAACCACTACACCAACAGCCATCAGCTAAGGTCCTCCAATAAAGGACTGGTAGAGGTATCCAAAAGAAGACATAACTCAGGTGATTCCCTTTACTCTTGTACTATTGCAAAAATGTGGAACTTCCTCCCACTCAAAGTCAGGTTACAGACAAACAAAGTCAGTTTCAAAAATCAACTAAAGTCCTATTTATTTATTTATTGACATTTATTTACTTGGAAAGTCCACTGTGCCAAAAGAGCCCATTTTCAGTGGAGGCCTGGGGAGAATAGCTCCACAAGAAAGTTAGTATCATAGTATATAAAAACTCAAAACAATTGTTAGATACACATAATGTTATAACAAAGACAGAGGTATTATACAGACACAAAATAGGAATGCATGTTAACATATAAAATGTATGTCCAATGCAATTACACAATGGCAAAGGTAGTATAAAAAGTCAGTATATGTAAAAGGTATTATACAAAGACAAAAGGTAGTATAAAAAAATCAGTATATGATGGAGATAGTCAAGTGATATGTACAGGTTAATATGATTTGAAATACACACCAGACAGGAAATCATACATTTTGAAAATTAGTGGTGATAAAGGAGTGATACAGAGATATTTACAGGGTCCAGTAGGATCAGTGGTATGAGGCAGTGTGAATAAATTAAGTTAATTATGAGATGGAGAGGAATATCTAGATGGAGTAGCTGTGAAAAAGTAATGATAAGGAAGAGTGGAAGGGGTGAGAAGGCAGCAAAGGTGAATATGTCTTAGGGAGGTGGGACTCAGGTTATGGAAGGTTGAGAACTGCGGCAGCTGCATTGCCATTGGGTGAAGAGGTGCTGCTCAGAGATTTTTTAAAGGAGGGAATTTTGCTAGAGGTCCTGATAGATATTGGAAGAGAATTTCATAGCTTGGCAATAGAAAAGGAATAGAGCATGTCACCCGGTGGAAGTTTTGATTTGTCTACTTGCAAGAGAAGTTGATTTTTGGAAATGAGTGGTCTGTTTGGATGGTAGTGGGTTATGACAGAAGAGAGGGCTGGGCAGTCTGTAGGTTTGTAAATAATTTTGTGCACAGTGAGTAGTTGTAGGTAGGTTAGATAATGTGGAAGTTCAATCCAGTTAAGCTGTTGTAGAGAGATACAGTGATGGGGGGAGTATTTTGCATTGGTTGTGAATTTGGCGACCTTGTTGTAACAGGATGCAAGTTTGTTTTTTAGGGTGGAGTGGATATTGATAAGGAGAGGAGCACCATACAGGAGAGAAGGTAGGAGAAAGGTTGAGGCAAGGGTATGCTTTGTATTGCAATTGAGGAAGTGTTTATGCCTGTAGAGGGTGCCAGATTTTTGGTATTTTTTTTATATTTTTGTGGATGTGGAGATCAAATCTCAGGTTTTTGTTTATAATAACTCCAAGTAATTTTGTGTGGGAGACAACTTCTATAGTGCTGCTATTTTTGAGAGTGAATGATAAAATCAGTCTTGTTAATAAAGAGATTTTTCTTAGCAGTAAATAGTAGTAATTTAGTTTTGTTTGGGTTTAGGGCTAGATGATTATCGACCATCCAAGTTTTGGTAGCAGTAAAGGCACCCTGGGTTATTTGTAGAAGTTCTGTTGTAGATTTAGCTGAACAAATAATGGTTGAATCATCTGCATATTGCACAACAGACCATTTTTTAGAGTGGAGTGAAAGTTATCTATAAAAATACTGAAAAGAAGGGGTCCTAAGATGGAGTCCTGTGGAACTCCTGTGGGGGACACAAGAAATGGAGAGAAGGAGTTGAGCCATTTAGTAGACTGTTACCTGTTGTTTAAGTAGTTAGCAAACCAGTTATGAGTTGGGGGGAAGATACCTAAATCAGAAAGTTTACTGAGGAGCAGAGGGTGGGAAACTGTATTAAAAGCTTTTGAGAGGTCAAGAAAGAGTGAGGATACAATTTTACCATTGTTTCTGGCTTGATTGACTGTGTTCATAAAGGAAATAAGAGCTGTAGTTGGGCTGTGGCATGGCCTAAACCCATGCTGAGTTTGAGAAAGGAGTTGTTTTGCAGTAGAAAGTTAAGAGGTTGATAGTGGATACATTTTTCCAGGATTTTAGAGAGGGGCGAGAAAATACTGACGGGTCAGAAATTAGAGATGTCAGTGTTGTTACCACCTTTGTAGAGAGGAAGTTTTCTATCTCTCTAAGTCTTGGATGTGTACAAGTTCTGACCCAGGCTAACTCTTTTAAAGACTACTCTAGCTCATATCTTCTCTACATATATATAATTCCTTGTAATACAAACTATACCACTGTCCATGAAATTTTGTATTAATTTTTTTCAGTTTAACTTTGCTGTTATGTCTAACAGTGTTTTAATATTCTCATCTCTTCACTGTACTATTAATACTCATGGGAATCTTTGACTAATTTATAAGTTATTTTCTAAATTGTTGCAAGTCTCTTTTCTTTCACTGGACTGCCATATTATATTGTTCTGTATTTGTACTTTTATATTGCTATTTGTTTTTTTTTGTACTTTATAAAGTATAGAGCTTTTCTGCCTGGGCCTCCTCTGAAAAAGGGCAGCAATGCCCAGTCGGACTTCCCTGGTAAACAAATGTCAATAAATAAATAAAAATAAAAAGTAATGTCTTTCAGCTTTTCCCTGTTAGGGGTTGCCACAGCGGAACTCCGGTCCGCTAAAGATTGGCAGTGGATTTTTATGGTGCCGAATTGCCACCCCGATGCCCAGCCTTCAAATAAGGCACACCCATTCGTGCACGCACCTACCTGCATGTCTTTAATGTCACTCAACTGTGGGGAGGACATGTAGACTCCACACAGAAGGTGCTCCAGCCGAGAATCGAATGGGAAAACCTCTTGCTGTGAAGTGACAATGCTACCTGCTGCACCACCGCGGCACCAATAAATAAATAAAAATAAAATAAATAAATACTTTTCAAGGTCACAGGTCAACATAAAAGAGGTAGATTTGGAGAGATACAACAACTATAAAGATGATTGCCACTCTGTCAATGATTAGTTATATGAATGAAGGCAGAACACAGCTGAGGGTAACTACCTAGAAAGTAGTCATGAGATGACAATGCCTTTATGTTACGTAGCGACAGCACTGTACTGTGCAGGAATGTTGGGAATAATGGGATGACGGCTGATGACTGAGGCTGATTATAATAGAAGGTACATGAGAGGTGGCAGTTACAATTGGTTTTGGTATAGAAAAGCCAAACATTTTCTTAAAGCAGTGAGTTCTGCTCTTTTATTCACTCAGATTTTCTGCTTTGTATCCAAATGAGTTGTGCATTAGACAATGTTGCAGCCAATGAAAATTAATCTGATGTAAACAAATTAAAAAAAAAATAGTTATGAATCATTTTATTTATCCACTGAGCATTTGTGATAATAAACACAATTAAATGAAAATTTTTTAAACAATTTATTTAAATCTGATGACTTCAGATTTAGAAAAACACATGCAGTACAACTACATACTATGCAATCTATGGTAAACTTTAGATAATATAACAGAAATAAGACAACCTACTTCCCAGTCATAGATATTTATTTTAAATGTACCAAGTGGTCCATAGTACCACACTGTGTACTTGAAGAAGAATTAATGAAATATGAACCAATGATTTTATTGTAAAAATGATTTATTTTCTTTTAATTTAATTCTTCTAAAGTAAGTTTTTATAAGCTAACAAAAGTGAAAGTGCAAACAGTGAAAACACGATCACTGTATATTAAGTATTAAATAAGTAAATTAATATTAAGAAACAGTAAACACAATTCAAACAAGTTAAACATATGTAATAGGTAAAATATATTATTTTTGCATTGGGTCTTCACTGCCTTTCGTCCTTTGATGCTGTTGTTTTCACCTTATAATCCTAATATGACATATATTAAATCTGAGGTAAGACTTGCTTGATATAAATAGAATAATTGGTTTTGCTTAGAATCCAGTAAGTTCTCCCTGACTACAAGGTAAGACAACCTCAGAGTTGCCATACTTTTAAATGTGAGGTGTATTACCCTGTAAAGATACTAAGATACTGGACAGGATACACTCAGTTGCATATCATGGTGGTGGATGGCTTGTATCACATAGAGACAATACACTTTTTACAAAATAAATGTGAATAACTAAACAGGCAAATACAGACATGAATAACTACAGAGGGACATAGTGCAGAAGTAGCCACAGACCAGTCTCAGGGAGGTATACGATGCAAGTTGGAAACAATACAAGTGGAGCATAATGATTTATGTGATATGATATGATATGATATGATATATGGTATGGTATGTAGAAATGCTAAATAGTGCTCTCATTACCCACTGTGGGAGCTTATTACAGCACATATGAGAAGAACAATGATGCATCTCATATACCTAGTGCATTGTCCTGTTTGTCTGTGGAAGATCCCTATAGAGAGAATTATAACAGCTACACATACCTTGGTATCCAGGTCCCTATAGTGAGAATTATAACAGCTACACATACCTTGGTATCCTTTTCCCTATAGTAAGAAATATAAAAAATACACATACCTTACTATCCAGATCCCTATAGTGAGAATTATCACAGGTACACATATCTTGGTATCCAGATCCCTATAGTGGGAATTATAACAGCTACAAATACCTTGGTATCCAGGTCCCTACAGTGAGAATTATAACAGCTACACATACCTTGGTATTCTGGTCTCTATAGTGAGAATTATAACAGCTACACATACCTTGGTATCCTGGTCTCTGCAGTGAGAATTATAACAGCTATGCATACCTTGATGTCCAGATTCCTATACTGAGAAATATAGCAACTACACATACCTTGCTATCCAGGTCCCTATACTGAGAATTATAACAGCTACACATACCTTGGTATCCTTGTCCCTATAGTGAGAATTATAACAGCTACACATACCTTGGTATCCAGGTCCCTATAGTGAGAATTATAACAGCTACACATACCTTGGTATCCAGGTCCCTATAGTGAGAATTATAACAGCTACACATACCTAAGGTTGGTATCCAGCTCCTGGAGTGAGAATTATAACAGCTACACATCCCTTGGTATCCATTGACATGGGAAAGCCATTCAGCCTGTGTATCCAGTTTGTGAACCATTCAGGTCAAACAACACCCATCTAATGTCTCAGTCCTTGTGAAGATGTTCCTGGAGCTGCTTCTCCACCAGCTGATGAGATGTGATCCTGAGTCAGTACCATTTCTGCTACCCGCATGGACCTATCTACAAATTGCTAGTAGGGGGGCAAGGCCCCTGCATCCCACACCCACTGCTATTTAAATATACTAACTCCAAGATCGCACTATAGTGCGGAAAATGGAAATTTTCCAGTTCCGCGCTAAAGGGAGCTGTCCATTCAGAATGTTCAAACTTCCAAAAGTCGATCATATGGTCTCAGGGGTCTACTTCATTTACCCTAACTTCCAATTGACTGACACCCATTTGCCCGACCCCATTTGACTGAAATTTAATTTGACCGACACTTCATTTGACTGACAAGTATCATTGGCAAGTAAATGGAATATGTCTCCTTCCCACTGTAGTGCAACCCTGGAGTTAGAATATATAGTTAGGGGGTTGTGGGGGGGGCAAACTTACTTTTGTTTTACTAAGCAATATGAAAGCAAAACCAAACTCATGTTTTTGACCACCCTAGTTAGATAATTCACATTGTTATACTCTTAGATCTTGTTTTTCTGTTCACCCCCCCCCACACCCCCCTAACTCCAGGGTCGCACTACAGTGGGGAAGGGGACATATTCCATTTACTTGCCAATAATACTTGTCAGTCAAATGAAGTGTCAGTCAAATGAAGTGTCGGGCAAATGAAATGTCAGTCATTTGGTCTCGGGCAAATGGGTGTCAGTCAACTGGAAGTTAGGGCAAATGAAGTAGACCCGGTCTCAGCCATATGAAAGTCAGCCTTTTGGAAGTCTGACCATCTGTAGGGGACCTATATATATATATATATATATATATATATATATATATATATATATTTATATTTATATACTTAAATCTGTCTATATGTAGTTTTTAGAACTCATGCTTTTGACCACTCTAGTTAGATAATTCGCATTGTTATACTCTTAGATCTTGTTTTTCTGTTCAGACCGTATGCATATCTGTCTGCCTATCTATCTGTCGATCTCGCCCTATATGTGTATGCATATATATGCATATATATTTTTTGTAGATATATATATATATATATATATATATATATATATATATATATATATATATATATATATATATATGTGTGTGTATACACATATATATTAATATATAGGTTCATAGGTTCATAGGTTGGTACTAGGCTATTGGTCCTATGGCTTATACAGACCTAGCCATAGCAATCCCCTGGCTATTTCTTCCCACACTATTTACTTCCCTGGACCCCTGTCTAGCAGGGTGACTGATGTGATCCCCACGGTGAATTTCTTTTCTCCCATCCAATCATCAAGGTTCCTTTTGAAGAGGGCCAAGGAGGCACTCTGCTTGACATGTATGGGCAGTCTATTCCAGAGTCTGGGGAGTCTATGGGTCAGGAACCTACCCCTCCAGCATGTTTTGTTTATTGTGATGACAAGGTTTATATCGCTGGAGTGTGTGGCTCTGAGGGATTGGGATTTCTTTACGTGTAGAATGTCCAACAGCTCTGGGTTTGACATGGCCTTGTATGTTAAGCAGAGATCACCTCTGAGTAGATGATATGCAACAGAGTATAGCTGGAGTTTTTTAAGGTGGTCAGCATAGGTCATCTGCTTTAGGTCTGTGATTCTTTAAGTGAGGTATTTTTGCGGCCTTTCCAGTTGTTGCAGATGTCTTGAGAGGTACATACCAAATGGGGTGTTGTATTCTATAATGGGTCTAATGAGGGATGAGTACAGTGGGACGATGACCTCCTTTTTTCTGGATGAAAAGCCCTTAGTGATGAGGTGTGCCACATAGAAGGATTTCCTGAATGTTGTGGCGATGTGGTTATTGAAGGTATGACCGCTGTCCACCTGTATCCCTAAGTCTCTTATCACACTTTTGGTGTGTAGTGCACTGCCACCTATGTGGTAATTCATGGGTACATGTTTTTTCCCAAGGGGGATAACTATACATTTCTTGGCACTGAGCTTGAGCCCATGGCTCTGGCACCAAACATCTGTTTCTGTAAGGCTTTTTTGTAGAGTATACACACCATTTAGGGATTCACTAATGGCTCCCAGTTCGCAGTCATCTGTGAACTTTGTTAGCCAGAGTCCCTTAGTGTTGGCCTGTACTTCAGAGAAGTAGATGCCAAACAAGAGCGGTCCCAGGACTGAACCCTGAGGTACTCCACTTGTCACTTGTCTGGAGCTGGATTTCGAGTCAGCTACTTTTACAGTGTTGGTCCTGTCAGTATGCCAGTTGACAACCCATCGAGTGGCGTAGGGATTAATGCCCAGCTTAGTACGTTTATCTATGATTCCAGAGTGGGGGATGGTGTCAATGGCCTTGGCAAGGTGCAGATAGGATATATATATATTCACTTTAGAAGCTTGAAATCCCATAACACTGAAATTTAAAACATTGAGACCAAAAGCGTGAAAATTCAAAACACTGAAAATTCACAACATTCAATCCCATAACATTGGAAAAAGTTAGGAAAGCAACATGTACTATATTCCAGCACAACTACATACTGAAACAAAAAAATAAATAAATAAATAAATTATTTCTCAGACTATAAATATATCAAGTCTGAGATTCTACTACACTACACTAAGATGTGTTATTTTGTAGTATAGCAAGTAAGAAGGGAATACGACTGAGGTTACCTATAAAACTCCAGTAAGCATCGGAGAGATATATAGTAATGTCTAATGTTGTAACAGTGAAGTAGTGTTTCTAAGAGAAGGTTAAGGATATTTTTTTTACAATTTTAAATATGCATTCATGAAGAGCAGAATGGTATGTTTGCCATTTTGTTCTGGTAGTGCGATCTCGGAGTTTATATATTTAAGTAGCAGGGGGAGTGGTGGGTGCAGCCATGCTTATAGTTGGAGAAGTGTAATGTGGTTTGTTTTTTATTTGCTTCAGTATGTAATTGTGTTGGAATATATGAAATGTTGGTTTACTATGTATTTTCAATGTTATGGGATTCAATGTTTTGAATTTTCAGTGTTTTGAATTTTCAAGCTTTTGGTCTCAATGTTTTGAGCTTCAGTGTTATGGGCTTCAAGTTTATATATATATATATATATATATATATATATATATATATATATATATATATATATATATATATATATATAAACATATATGCATGTATGCACCCACTACTATAGATTTGCTTCTTACTCCTTTAGCAGTTCTAACAAACCATACCGTCACACCTCCATAACCATAAAACTTACAGATGAAATCCATCCAAACTGAGGCCCAACTTGGCATATTCAGATATCATTTAACATATCTCCATTAGCTCCTTTATTTTTGCCACCTCACCAAAAGTGCCACCCTAGCCTATATATATCTACATATATATATATATATATACATATATATATATTTATATATATATATATATATATATATATGTGTGTATATATAAGTATAATATGTGTGTATATATATATATATATATATATATATATATAGACACACACACACACACATACATATATCACGTCAACTTACAAAGTATTTATAACAGACTCCCTAAAGTGTATACATGGACAGCAGTACACTCTCCAGACATCTTAGTTGCTACAGAAACCTGGCTATGACAAGAAACAAAAAGTGAAGAAATTGCCAAGCCATATTATAACATTGTCAGATTAGACACAGCCAACACAAAAGCTGGTAGTGTCTCTGTTTTCTACAAAACACACTAGATATCCGACCTTTCTACCATATCCTGCAACCTTCTCCAAGTCAGAAATCTTACTAGTCTAAAACTAAACACTCACAGGACAGTCACAATCATGGGTATTGTCATCTCCCCAGGTAACAATGCTAAAACACTGGATAATATTTTCTCATGAAACCATAATACTGAGTGATGTTAATATAGATTGGCAAACTGTACACTCTGAAAATTCAACTAATAATATACATATAAATCCAAAAAGCAGAAAAAACAAATGGACGGCTAAAAGTCCACTTATTTATTGAAGTAGTAAATCCACATTAAGTGCTTTCATCTTGTTAAAAAGACTTCATCAGAATGTGCAAGCATAGCAATTGATGCAGTATAAATAGGCTATCCACCTCACTAATTAATTAAGTAATTACACATTTAAAACTAAAACTAGGTTTCTGCCATGATAAATATAAACACCTTTATAAAACTTCCCTCAACAACAATGTACAAATAAATCTAATAAAAGGTTAGTATATGCATTAATTTAAAAAGCTACAGACAATAAATTAAGACAAACCACTGTAAAACATTACAGATGAAAAAACATATAAACCAAACCACATGCAAAATACTACCTCAATGAAAAGGAGCTTCTGTCATATACTAAACCAGTGCTCCTGCCAAATGGTAAAGGGCCCACATTACTTTAATCCTCAAAACACTTCTTATGGACACCACCTCATTTAAACCTGGAAAAATAGTAGGGTGACACCTGGGCTGCCATTTTAATTCCTTCGACTCTAAAAATTCATCTATTGGTCCCCCTCTCGGACCTGGGTCAACATGATCGATAACTGTGAATTTAAAAGAATGGGTAGGGTTACAGTTAATGTGCTTAAATAAAGCATTCTTTTCATCCCTTTTGCTATTGCAGTATTGGTGTAGGTAAAGATGGTCCATAAACACTCTATTCATCTTGACTATATAAAATCCTTCAGAGTTCAGACACTTAGCCACATAAACAACTCCCTTACAGCCACAATAGTGTTTATGTGACAGTTTAGTCTTCCCATAACCTTGTAATAGCAGGCCAGTACCTTCAAAAATAGGTTTGCATTGCCTGCAATGACCACATTTTACCTACCCCCCATTATCAACCCTTATGGGGGGGGCACTCAAATAATTTTTGAGTTAAATGTCCTTTTTGTACACAGTAGTTGTTTTTTTCTCCCAGTCTAGCTAAGCTGACATCATCGTTGGCAAATATGTTCCAATTTCTGACAATAATGGACCTAATTTGGTCAAAATGTAAATTAAAAGGCAGTAGCAAGGCCTTACCCAAGGCATGACTACTATCTTGGTCTAACCTACCACCTCTGGACCCACCAGTTGCAATGGCACCACCAGATCTTCCAAACAGTGGGGTGCATATACCCCTCTCCCTCTTTTTGTTTACTTCTTTAAAAGTACCATCAAGGAACAATAAGGGGTACCCTGTCTTGGCCAACATTTAGCAAAGTTTCCAGTATTCCACACCATACATAGCTTCATTACTCACCATCCAGGCTAACCTAACAGATTGTCCTTTCACCAGAGATTTCTTCTGGTGAAGGGGGTGCCAGCTGTTGAAATGCAATAATATGCTGGAGTATTTTGGCTTTCTAAACAAAGTAGAAATAAACTCCTTGGTTGCCCTGTTATTAATAATGCTAACATTTAAATAATTAATCTGTTCATTCTGAGCATTCATGGTAAATTCCAAGAAGATAGTGGAACTGCACAAAAATAGGAAAAATTCCTCTAACATTTCTCTGGTGTCATGCCGGAAAATAATAATGTCATCCAAAAACCGGCCATATAGAGACCATCAATGGCAAATGTTAGAGGAGAAAACCTTGGTCTTATGCCAGTATCAAATTGGCAAAAATGGGGGTCAAGCTGTCCCCATTGCTACCCCACTTTTCTGCTTGAACAACTGGTTTTCAAAAATGATGGAATTGTCTCCAAAACCCCCTTCATAGGGGTTCTAATTGTTAATATTCTTGTGTGTCCTATGCCAGAGTGGTCACACAAAAAAATATATTGAACCATTCCACACTAATATTGTGGGGAATGACAGAAAATAAATACTTGATGTCAATAGTTACCAACAACAGATCATCATGGTACTAATCCTGTATGACTCTTGCCAAAAAAATCCCATGAGTCTTTTGACATAAAAGGAAACTTCTCCACTACCCCTTTTAGTTGGAAATCAATAAATGTTGATAAGGGTAACATCTTGGATGCCTTTTCATCCACAATTGGATGTAGGGGTGGATCCATCAAAATCTTGTGTATTTTAGGAATCCCAAATATGGTGGGGGTCCTAGGGTATGTGACACTGAGAAACTTGTACTCGCCCTCATCAATTTGTTCATTGATTAGCAAATCGTACAACACCATGTCTAAGTGCCTGTATGCTAAATTCATTTCATTTAAGGATATCTCTTCACAGGTATCAGAATACAACAATGTTAACATTTTGTTTACATAATCGTTGGTGTTCTTCACAAGACCTCTGCCCTTATCCGGTTTCATTACCCTGATGTCTTTATTAGAGGTAACAGTCTTAAGTATATCCCTTTCATCCTTATTAAGGTTGGGACCTTCCCTTGTAGGGGAAGAAAAGCAGCTTTCTAATATCATATTCAGTTTTTCAAACATCTGTACAGCCGGTTGTAAAGGGCGGGTGATGGTGCTTAATCGACTGCAGTTATACCAGGTCTTCACCTCAAACCATTGTCAGGAAACAAAAAATTAAAATTGACTTTTCTCACAAATAATTTCAAGTTTATCAAGGTTTCATCTGTGTTGGCCCTTCTGGCTGCAACATAAGTCATTCCCTTTTCAAATAAATTTTCCCAGGCCTTGGGAACATCAAGTTCACTAAAATTATACATTTTAAAATCCCCACTGGTGTTTGAAATGATTCTGCAAGCAACCTATGTGGTCATATGTTTCCAACCCTTCCCTCTGCCCCTGAGGTGATAGGAGCCAATTGTGGAGGAATAGTGACTCCGTGGAAGGCCTCAGGATTACCCAGAGTGTTGATCTTTCAAACATTGTTTCTGTGCAGAGATTTGGGGCTGAATAACACCATTTGAGGACATGACTCATCTGAAGGTGTTGGTGCTGTCCTGAGTGCCACTTCGTCTGGCATTATACCGGGGCAGAGACTAGGGGTTGAACAGCCACTTGTGCATTCCCATGACAATGGAATCAATGGAGGTTCAGGAAAGACCAACAATGGTGGATTTAGGGAGGGGTCAACTGCTTCTTCCAACTTTTCCCTTGCTGATTGGCTGACCTGTGGTAAAAACTGGCAATCTGAAGAAAGCATGCCCATGACGGATGGCATATGAGAAGGAAACCAACTAAAAGCTCTACAAGAACATGCCTTCAAGTTTCAAAAGTTGCAACTTGAGAACTGATATCTGAGGGAATGTCCACGGCATGAAATCATTCTAAAAGGTCTAAGGTATTGAAAATATCCAGATGAGCTGATCAAGGACTCACCCCTTCATTGTAAGCTATTATCTCTGTTTAACAGACATGGGTGTGAGTTACTAGAAGTGCTAATAAGGGAAAATGATAGGAAAATAACTGCACTCTCTGAGACCATCAGTAAATTAGACACGCGTTTGGATGTGGACTTGTTGTTTAGTGCTAAAATTGAACAATATAAGGCTATTTTTGTTGGTATTGCCAAAAATATGGCAGAACTGTAAATTAAGAAAAATAAAAAGCTGCTCAGGGACAGAAAAGCATATAATTCAGGGACAGCCTATCCTGCTCCACCTGTTTATTTTCAAAATTCCAACAATGGGGGAGATATTAGTGGTGAGGGAGGGGGGGGTACTGTCTTAGCTGATTCCAACCAGTTGGACCAGGATGGAGGGAATTCCAACCATGACATCCCTTTAGATTACTCCGTTCTAAGGAGGTCTGAATGACTGAGAATGGAGAGTGAGGGGGAACATGATACTTCTGCCCAGAGTAACGAATATGGGTGGAACACCTATCACCCTAGGGACAGGGGGAGAGGGAAGGGGAGGGGGAGAGATTGGTAACATATGACCACATAGTTTTCAGCATCATTTCTAACACCAGTGGGGACTTTAAAATGTATAATTTCAGTGAGCTTGATGTTTCCAAGTCCTAAGCAAATTTATTTGAAAACAGAATGACTTATGTTCAAGCCAGAAGGGCCAACATAGATGAAACCTTGATAAACTTGAAATTATTTGTGAGAAAGTTCAATTATAATTTTTTGTTTCCTGACAATGGTTTGAGTGTAAGGCCTGGTAATAATTGCAATCGATTAAGCACCTTCAACTACCTTTTACAACTGGCTGTACCGATATTTCAAAAATTGTGTGAATATGATATTAGAAAACTGCTTTCTTCCCCTACAAGGGAAGGGTCCAACTTTTATAAGGATGAAAGGGATACACTTAAGACTGTTACCTCTAATATAGCATCAGGGTAATGAAACCGGAGAAGGGTGGGGGTCTTCTTGTGATAAACACCAATGATTATGTAAACAACATGTTAAAATTGTTGTATTCTGATACCTATGAAGAGGTATCCTTAAATTAAATGAATGTAGCATACAGGCGCATATACATGGTGTTGTATGATTTGCTAATCAATAAACAAATTGATGAGGATGAGCACAAGATTTTCAGTGTCACATACCCTAGGACCACCACCATATTTGGGATTTCCAAAATACACAAGAGTTTGACGGATCCATCCCTATGTCCGATTGTGGATGCAAAGGCATCCAAGACATTCTGCTTAACAAAATTTATTGATTTCCAACTAATAGGGGTAGTGGAGGTTTCCTTTTATGTTAAAAAACTCATGGGACTTTTTGGGAAGAGTCACACAGGCATTGTACCATGATGATCTGTTGTTGGTAACTATTGACAGCAAAGATTTATTTTCTGCCTTTCCTCACGATATTGGTGTGGAATGGTTCTATAATTTTTTATTTGACTACTCTGACATGAGAATATTAACAATTAGAACCTGTATGGAGAGGGGTATAGCAAACAGTCTCATCATTTTTGAAAAACAGTTGTTCAAGCAGACAAGTGGAGTAGCAATGTGAAAGCTTGTGCCCCCATTTTTGTTAATTTGGTACTGGCATATTGGGAAAAGACCAAGGTTTTCACCTCTAACTTTTGCCAGGGCTGGTCTCGATATGGCCGGTTTTTGGATGACATTATTATTTTCTGGCATGACACCAGAGAAAATGTAGAGGAATTTTTCCTATTTTTGAACAATTCTACTAACTTCTTGGAATTTACCATGAATGCTCAGAATGAACAAATTAATAATTTAGATGTTAGCATTATTATGAACAGGGCAACCAATGAGTTTATTTCTACTTTGTTTTGAAAGCCAACATACTCCAACACATTATTGCATTTCAACAGCTGGCACCCCCTTCACCAGAAGAAATTTCTGGTGAAAGGACAAAGTGTTAGGCTAGCCTGGATGGTGCGCAACAAAGCTATATATGGTGCAGAATGTTGGAAATTTTGGGAAATGTTTGTCATGAGAGGGTACCTCTTATTGTTCCTTGATGGTATTTTTAAAGATGTAAATAAAAAGAGGGCGAGGGGTATATACACCCCACTGTTGGGAAGATTTGGTGGTACCATTGCAACTGGTGTGTCTGAAGGTGGTAGGTTAGACCAAGATAGTAGTCATGCCTTGAGTAAGGCCTTGCTACTGCCTTTTAATTTACATTTTGACCAAATTAGGTCCATTATTGTTAGAAATTGGAACATATTTGCCATTGATGATGTTAACTTAAATAAAATGGGAGAAAAAACAACTATTGTGTACAAAAAGGACATTAGTCTCAAAATATTATTGGATAGGCCCCCAACAAAGGATGATAATGGGGGGAATGGTCAAATGTGGTCATTGCAAGCAATGCAAATATATTTCTGAAGGTATTAACCTGGTATTACAAGGTTATGGGAAGATTGAGCTGTTGCATAAATACTATTGTGGCAGTAAGGGAGTTGTTTATGTGGCTAAGTGCCAGGCTGTGAAGGATTTTATATAGGCAAGACAAAAAGGGCCTTTAGGGACCATATTTACCAACACCAATATTGCATTAGCAAAAGGGATGACAGGAATGCTTTATTTAAGCACATTAACTGTAACCCTACCCATTCTTTTAAATTTACAGTTATCGATCATGTTGACCTGGGTCCGAGAGGGGGACCAATAGATGAATTTTTAGAGTTGAAGGAATTAAAATGGCAGCTCAGGTGTCACACTACTGTTTTTCCAGGTCTAAATGATGTGGTGTCCATAAGAAGTGTTTTGAGGCTTAAAGCAATGTAGGCCATTTACCGTTTGGCAGGAGCATTGGTCTAGTGTATGACAGAAGCTCCTTTTCATTGAGGTAGTATTTTGCATGTGGTTTGGTTTATGTGTTTTTTCATCTGTAATGTTTTACAGTGGTTTGTCTTAATTTGCCTGCAGCTCTTTAAATTAATGCATGTACAAAATTTTTATTAGATTTATTTGTACATTGTTGTTGAGGGAAGTTTTATAAAGGTGTTTATATTTATAATGGCAAAAATCTAGTTTTAGTTTTAAATGTGAAATTAGTTAATTAATTAGTGAGGTGGTTAGGTTAGCCTACTTATACTGCATCAATTGCTATGCTTGCACATGCTGATGAAGTCTTTTTTAACAAGATGAAAGTGTTTAATGTGGATTTACTACTTCAATAACAAAGTGGACTTTTAGCTGTCCATTTGTTTTTATGCTTTTTGGATTTATCAGTTTGTTGTGGAACTTGTTTACCAATAATATACATCTGTAAGTTCACCCAACATATAATCACACCAACTACATATAACAGAGCCACAGCCAGTCAACCCTCAATTGGATTCTAACATCTTCTCCAAATAAAATATTATTTAACGAAACTCTTTCAGGCATCCTAAGTGATCATGTATCAGTCTATGGCATTAGCTACTAAAGCAATAGACACAAAAAACATCATTACCCAAAACACATCATTATATCCTGAAAAGAAAATGTACTACTTTTTGTGAAGACACTTTTATTACTACACTAAATCTCCTTAATTTTTAGTAACTAAAGACTCTCCTCATAGATGATGCTGTTTCTGAGTTCAGTAAGATCTTCCTAGGTGTTCCAAACACACTTGACCTCTAAGAATAAAAAGCAGCAAAGACAGTCCAGCACCATCCCTATCATTAGCAATGAAACAACTCATGAAACTGAGAAAAAGCATGGAAGGTCTGGAAAAAAAGTAATACAGCTCTCACTTTACTAGCATATAGACAATAAAAAAAAACAAAACAACTTATCACCAAAGGTAAGAAAGAAAGATATGGTAAGAAAGACTATAATTCAACCAATCACAGCATAATAATAATAATAATAATAATAATAATAATAATAATAATAATAATAATAATAATAATCCAAAATGTTTTGGGCCCCAGTCAATAAACTATTAAATCCAGGACAAGCTACACAGCCAATGCCAAGCACACAGAAACAAAATGATACCATAGCCAGCCAGTTCAATATCAACTTTATATAGACTGTACAGTCATAGGTTCATAGGTGAACACTAGGCTAGCTGCCCTTGTGGGCAATTTTAAGCCTAGACAATTTCCCTTTTGTGCTCAAAATAACCTCTCTGATTTGGTTATAGATTGACCTTACACATCCCATGGCTGGTAATTACATATTAACCCTAAAGATAATTACTGGTATCATACCATTAATAACTTGAGGGGACCTATGCATGGAATACAGCATTTAGGAGCTGCATCAGTCCATTAGTAGTACGGGGGCAGTCCTGGGGTAGATTTTCTGTTTCCTATCCATAAATCTAAACTGCATTTTAAAATGGGCAGGGATTAACTTTGTTTTATGTGGATGGAGAGTCCTTTCCATAGCTGCAGTATCCTCTGCGAAGGCCTTATATGCCAGGCATAGGTCACCTCTTAGCAGTCTGTAGGATAAAGAGTATAGTAACAGGGCTTTGAGTCATGTAGGACATGTTGTTCACACCTTGTGTCATTTTAATAAAGTATCTCTATCATTAACCAGCCATCTGACTAATCAAGCTCTTGATGTCTCTACTCAGTCCGATAACCCTTTAAATGTTTCTCCTTCTACTCCGTTGCCCAAGATACCAACAGATAATACCTCAAACAATAAAGCCTACTACAACTGCCCTGACAATCTGCCTGAAGAATATCTTAAAATACCAGCTGAGGCTACTGTATACCCAGTTATAATTCTGAAAAATCGATGTATATCTGAAAATAAAGTCCCCTTGCTGTGGAAAAACAGATAATACCTCAAACAATAAAGCCTACTACAACTGCCCTGACAATCTGCCTGAAGAATATCTTAAAATACCAGCTGAGGGTACTGTATACCCAGTTATAATTCTGAAAAATCGATGTATATCTGAAAATAAAGTCCCCTTGCTGTGGAAAAAATAATTCATTATTCCACTGCATAAGGGTGGAACCAATAAAGATCTTTAAACTGTAGCCCAAATGCCATCTTATCAACCCTATCAAAAATATTAGAAAAACATATTCATACACATCTTCTCAGTTATCTAATAGATACAGTGTTTAATTGTAGGGGTATGTCATTGATGTGGTATGTGAAAATATTTTGTTTACCAAAATAGACTATAGTGCATTTTTCACGTTTACTTGTGTCCATCATCTTGGCACCAGTTATTAACAAGGCCTAATCCATGGCAGTGCAACTGTGAGTTTGTGGAAGATTGAATAACAATAACTGATTTACAGTTGTCTACATCATAGACAACCACAGGCCAGGAGTTTTGACCTGAAGGTCTGAGAAATAGATGTCATATAGAAGAGGGCCCAACACTGAGCCTTGTAGAAGACCACTAGTTACTTTTTTACTTTCAGACGTGGTACCTGTAACTAATGCCACATTGGTTCAGTCAGACAACCAGTTAACTATCGAGCAACCAACATAAAGATTTACATTCATATTTACAAGTCTGTCAGTAATACCTGCTTGGGGAATAAAGTCAAAGTTCTTGACCAGGCCCAGGTATGCCATACATACTGATATCCACTGTTTCAGTCACTTTTCCAAATAAATGAATGAGGTTAAAATGCAGGCCCTTCCTTTGACAAAGCTGAATTGGTGAGGGTCCAGGGTTAAGAGATTTTCATTATCTAGATTAATAATGTCGGAGATAAAACACACGTTCCTCCACATCAGGCTAGTGACACTTATAAGCCTATAGTTTCTGGGGGCCATGGTTGGACCACCCTTGTGTAATGACATCATGATAGTTGTTTTCAAGGTGTCTGGAATGTAACCAATAGACTGATTTGGATTAAAGAGGTTAAACAGTCGTTCAGATGGGCTATATTTTGCACTGATAATCAGGTAAGCTGGTATATTATAAGGTCCCATGGATGAGGTGTTCTTTGCTTTTGAGAGGGCTGAAAGGACTTGCTCCATAGTAGTTAAATGGGGTGGATGGGATTGTGGGACCTGTGGAATAGTTATATTTGTGGGTGGAATAATATTTGCTTTAAATTTTTCAGCTAGGATATGAGCTATGTCCTTTGGATCAGAGTGCACTGTATTATTGTACCTTTGAACATTGCTGGATATTAGTTCTTACGTAGCTGATGAAAGATTTGTAATTATCTTTGGCTTTATTGGCTATTTTTATTTCACACTCAACAATGAGCTTCCTAACAGTTTTCTTAAGTTCTTTACTAGTTAACTTTAAAGTGCTCTTAAGGCAGGTATAATGAGAACTGTTATAAGCATTAAGTAGTTTATTTTTCTTGTTGTATAATTTATTAATATGGATGCTCCACCACAGGGCCCTGTTTTTAAATATCTCATTATATCTGGTGTGGCTAGGGACTAACTTTCAATGCAACTATTTAAGTGGGAGTAGAAGTCAGAGGCACAGGCAGCAGCTTTAGCAATGGGATCCATTGGAGAAGGAATAAGGAAGAATTTATTTAGGTCATCAAGTAACTGAAGAAAGTTTCCTTTTGAGAAGTCCCTAAACACAGAGGTATTTACAGGGGGAATACCACCAGTTTTAAAGGAAAAGGTCACTAATTAATGGTCTTCCTAAGAAGCAGGGGTGGGCCATGCCAAAATTACATTTTCCATGGCTGTTTCTGGCCTAATCTTGCCAACATCCACATGGTGACCCAGACAAGAAACCTCAGCTGATCCACCTCACACTTTTCCCTGTTTATAGCCCTGCCTCTTGCAGTCTGCCCAACACCTCACTGGAATCTTGAACACATTTTCACTATGCCCAGCTATAGATTATTTTTTCTCAACATTGTTGCATTGCTGATTCAGTGGTTATCAGCATAACTCTGTTTACTTTGTGTTTTAACTTTCCTATCATCCCTCACTTCTGCTGAACTCTGTTGTTTTCCCATCATCCATCAATCCCATTCAACTCTGTTATTTCCTGTAGGCTCCATTTTTTAAATTCATACTGAATGCGTGCCTTTCCTGGAGCCTCTGGCTTCTAGTCTGAGCACATCAGTAAGTCACAAGCATATGGCACATATCTGTATCATTGAAAAGTCACTGGTTCATGTCCAGGGTACAAATACTAATTGCTGTGTTGCGATATTTATAAAATTGGAATCACTTGTGTCTTAATAGGAACATGTTTAGCTAAGTACAAACTGCATATAAGCAGTAATACAAGTTAAAACTAATTATGCTGCAATTGTTTTCTTTTTACATTGCTAACAAGTTTTTATAGCTTTTATCTCTAAAAGTAAAATGTATTAAATGCTACATTATTCAAATGCTGTTCTCCAAGGTGAAAAAAGTACTAGTGCTAATGTTGTAGGATTTTAAGGGAAATATATTCTTACTTGTTCCCATGTTAAACAATCTGCTATAGGTGACTCATACCTCTCAACCTCTTAGGACAAGGAATCCATCAATAATGGAGGAACAAAGGCCCAACAATTGTGGCTCTTTTTTAAATACTGCTCTTACAAACTTAGAAAATTGATAGGACGGCAGCTTTCTTAATAACATAAATTATCTGAAGGGTGTCAAGTTTGAGACTCAAATGCCTGTCTATTTTTTGACTTCAACCTTCAATGATTTGCCAGAAAACCATGACTTTATGAGAAACAGACCCAAAATATGAGGCAGAAATCTGGATGTTCTGCAAAAATCTGTACAGTTGAGAGGTATGTTAAGTCAGACTTTATCAGATACTGTTAGCCACATACATTTGTATTAGTTTAATATTGCAGCTAATTACACATGCAAATGTCAGATAATAGGCATGAATCCTAATGACCAGGTATAAAAAGTGACAACTATAAGATGTTCACCCGTATTGCTGCTCTGTGAAATGAGTTTAGTTTGTATTATGCTAATTGCTGACTAGATCAGCTGTGATTTATTGACCTATAACGAAAAGTTAATTGTAGATCTCAGAGGTTGTTATACCTGTTTCTACGGATAGACAGGACTCCATGCCATTTTGATGTAGTATCTTGGTCTGGCAGACTGTAAATGTTTGTTTGCTAATTAGAGATCCTGCATACACAAGGACATCTGAAGGCATTTCTTGCCAGTGATGCATAAATATATGCAAAAGGTATTTCAGAAACCTTTCCTTGTAACAAGTATTGTCTTTTCCTGTTTTTTTTTTTCAACTGAATTTTTCAAACTAATATGCTTATTCTAACAGTGTCTATCATATGAGTTAATCAAACCTCTCTTATCCTTTTCAGCCATCTCAACTCCTATTCTGTCAACCCTGACCAAACCAGCCCTAGCTAATATACTGCACAGGCTGCTTAAGAGCTATTACTTTCCAGCAACTGACACCCAAGCCTGAAGTCTGTCCTTGAAAGGACTGAGAGTGTGAGTCAAAGTAATATGTATGTGTAATCCAGTAATGTTATCATAAGATAAGTCTTACAACTTGTAGAATCTGAGAACAGGAACAGGTGAGTGTGCATGTAAACTCACATGAGTTAAGTAGCCGTATGGTATATACACTGTGCTAGAGGACATGGCATCATAGAATCCCCCCATATACCTTGATTCTCCTCATTGCTGGTATACATTATAGCCCATAATAATAAACAATAAGTTTAACATCTTTTTCTGTGGTCCAAAATAACAGCTACAACATACCTTCCCTGACTCAAAACAGGTAAACCATTTGCCTTGCTTTCATTTACAGACTACTCCTTCCTACAATATCTTGCAGCTACTATACTAAATACTTAGCTGACTATGTAAATGTCTGCTTAGTCTTCCAGAACCTGAGTACTGCTCTTCGTAATTCCCCTTTTTTCCTTGTCTAGCTGTTACAGTTGTTTAATATATCTGGAAGCCTACTTACCTTGTGTCATAGCCAAAACTTATTGACTGTTTTTTTTTCAACACTGTTATATTATTAATTCAGTGGTTGGGGCCCACTCTGATCACTCTCACTATGCTCAGATTTACTCTGCTCCCTTACCCTACCTGAGTTCCCACCCATTCTACTGTACATTTAAACTATCCTAACTCCACCCCTACATTTCTCCCAACCTATTCCTGCAGCCAGACAATCATAACATAACCCACTAGAAGTTGCCCTCCAATTAGAATATCTAATTCAATCACTTGAAGTGCTGCAACCAAGCTTGTCCTTTTATTATACTGCTATAGCTATATCTACTCTAGTCTCTTGCCAAAGTAAAATTTTACTGTGCAATCTAATACCGTCAGCAAAATCTATCGTACATGTCATACAAAAAGACCAGTGGTGGCTGGTGACTTCAAATCAAAGGGGGGGCTGCAGGAGACAGGTTAATTGGTGGGGTCAATGGGAAGGGGTGTGGTCAATGAGAAAGGGGAGGAGCCATGCTCAAAACCACAAAAACTGTAACTTTAATTAAATACGCTGCCTTGGGTGCCAAACTGTCATTATGAGAGTCCAATCAAGACAAAATGAAGTATAGAAGAAAAAGAATATTTCAATGCATTGGCTGCATGACAGCTTACTTAATATCTAGATGGAAACAAAATGGTTGTGAGGCATGAAAAAATAAATTACTTTTTAAATACATTATTAGAATGCCAGTCATACTGCGGTGGTGGTGCTGTGGAAGCGTTGTCCCCTCTCAGTAAGATGTTGTCCGGTTCGATTCTCAGCTAGAGCATCTTCTGTGGGGAGAAATGCGTGAATGGTCGTACCTTCGTTGAAGGCTGTGTGTCAGGGCTGGCAACTCGGCACGTAGAAATCTACTGCCAATCATTAGCGGACCGGAGTTCCACTGTGGTGACCCCTAACCGGGAAAAGCTGGAAGACACAACAACTAGAATGCCAGTCAAAATCAAGTATAAGAAAAACAAGCAGCACTCAACTCAAACCACTTCTTGCACTGCAGTTCTAATTATAATTTATATTCAGCTTTATTAAAGTACCAGGTAACATGCTGAAAGTAGCAATCTCTGTGATACCCTCACTTGTAAAAATGTTTCTTATCCAAAAAAGACCTGCTGCCTGACAACTATCTATGTGTTTCATGGGGAAAACATGATCAAGGCAAAAAATGAAAAGGAAACAAGAAACAAGCTCAAGATACATTGCTTACAGGATTACTGTACAGGTAATGGACCACACATGATAGACTGGCATTCTGTTTGGTTTACAGGTAAAGCCTGCAAAGATGACTGCAAGTCTCCAACAAATGTAATGAGCTTCTTAAAATAATGTAATCCTGTCCTTTATTACAAATACTGTCATATGCATTTCAATACCCAAGGCTTATACATTATCTAGTTATGTAAGTATTCTCTGCATGGCAACAACAGAAAGGCTTTCAATGTTGGCAATTCTTTAACAGTATGCTTATTAAAGCTTACTTGCATCTTATAATCTCAGACAAGCTTACCTGGTGGTCACTAAAGTACTGCTACTTAAACACAGAGCAACAGGCACTTTCTGAGTAATAATAAGCATAAATCAACAGTATAAAAATATGACAGAAACCAGAACATTCTGCAAAATCAAGGAATGTATAAAAGTAGCACTTGTGTCTACCTTGGATGGGGGGATACTCTGCACATTTACACTGCATAACTGCTCCTTGCCTTGCTTGGACACATCCAGAGCCACTACATAGGGGAGTGGGGTGCAACAAGTATGTCACAATATGAAATGTCTCTGGCTGACTGTGATGGCCCTGACACATTTGTCATACCTCTCAACCTCGGAACAAGAAACATGAACAGAGCCATACATAGAAGTGGGACAAAGGCCCAAAAATAAGGACAATTTTTAAATATTGCTCTTATAAACGTAGAAAGATAATAGAATAGTAGGTTGTGCATTAGTATGAATTTTCTGAAAGGTACGAAATTTGAAACTCAAATGTCTGTCATTATTTTCTAACTTCAGTCTTTACTTATTTGCCACTAATTTGCCAATAAAACACAATTTTATGAAAAATGGACCAAAATGTGATTCAAAAATATAAAATAGCCACACAATACAGCTGGGAACCTGTCCAAGAAGGGATTTTTTTTAATATTAGTACTGCTAACTTGAGCAGCGGACAAAATAAAAGAATCTACATGCATTTCTGAAATAAAAGTAATCTATAACTCTGATTATTACAGTTATTTCTTAATTGTAAGCCCTCCACGTTTTCTTCCAAAATTGCCATTTTGCTGAGGGATTATTAGGGGAAGAGCAACATTTTGAGCCAAAATCTGGGGCAGTTGAGAGGTTTGTATATGCTTAATTCTATAAAGCAATTTATTTGCATGTACCTCTCAACCTGTTAATGCAGGAAATCTGGACAAGGCCAAATATACTGGGGGTAACATATAAACAGTACTATAAATTGCTGTATAAACTGAGACAATTGATAGAATAACAGGTCTTGCTTTAGCATGCATTTTTCTGAAGGTTATGAAGTCTGAAACTCAGTGTCTGTCATTATTTAGTGACTTAATTCCTAAATTATTTGCCAGAAAACCACACATTTTATGAGGAACAAACCAAAAATAAGAAGCAAACATCTATTCATTCTGTGAAAATCAGGACATTGAGAGGTCTAGTTCATTCGGGGCTATCTTTGAGTTTGCCGCCCTTCCCCCTCACAAAATCATGGTCAAATGGAGCCTCCCCCCTGCAGCCATTCCAATGAACCATTACTTGGCTATTTCACCCCATTTACCATAAACACTAATGTGCATACTGCTTTACTTCTACGATGATTTGGACTTCATTTGAAGTTTTATTTTACATTTTACAGCACAAACACTAAGACATCAGCTAAATAAAGCAATGCAATCTCAAATGAAAACAGACTTAGCATTAAAACTTCTCTGCCCTTGAAACTCACATTCATTGAAACAGCATTGAAACCCACATTCAAAGAAAATACATTTTGCCAGTGGCAGATAAAGAGTAACTCTGGGCTGTTTTCAAATCATAGGCCCCTTGCACACGAAACATACAAGTGGTCTTTGATACACCTTCCTGATTGTATTAAATTATATTCCTTGTACAATATAGTACAGTTGTTAGAGGGCATTTTAAATTTGTTTTGAACATTTTTCCAGTAAACAATGAAACAAAATGCATGCACCAGTAATGACAAAACTGCCCAATTCAGAACATTTCTATCATAAAAGTCTACTCAAACTTCTACAGTCCATCAGTATTAGTAAATATGCACAATCTCTGAAGAAGTAAAAGTCATCTAAATAATTCCACATTAAAGAAATCTGTAACTAAAGAAGAAGTTGCTGCTAGCAAATAACTTTATGTTTCATTGTTTCATCTACAATAAAGTGCCTGTTGCCCTTGAGGAATAAATTGCCTAAGTTGCATTTAAAAAATGCTAAGCTAGTAATATTGCAATAGGGAATGGATGGCAAACTGATAACAGGTTCATAGTTATTAGGTATCTTCACCAAAAAGGACTGCAGTATCCACCTCCTTTACAATACAGTACAGTATGAGCAATGTATGTACCTACTGTGGGAGTAGAACCCACAGTCTTCTGCATCAAAAGCAAGTATATTACCTATTGTGCTATTAACAATGCAAGCAGACTCAGCATAAGCAACACTAAACTTTTGTTTCCCTGCAGCTCTCAGCTTCTTGTAAAATCTACTTGACACTCAGCTGCATCTCTAAACTCTGCAGCACAAGAGATCTGGACAAATCCAAAATTTAGGGGGGGGGGGGCAAAAGACCAAAACATAGGGGCACATTTTAAACATTGCTTGTATAATGTTGGAAAGTTGTTAGAATAAAATGATGTGTTACCACCATACATTTCACTGAAAAGTATTGAACCCAGGACCCTGTGCAAAACAGTCAGAGCAACATACCACTATGCCAAATCATCTGTTTTATGAAAGAAAGTAAGACTGAAACTTAAATGGCTACCATTTAGTGAATTCAGTTCTCACCATAGCTGTCAACATCTTAGCATGAAACACATGAACAAAGCCAGTAATGGGGGAATTACCTGTTTGCATTTAGAAATTTATTTGTAGTTAGGAGGGTGGCCTAATGGTTAAGGTGTTTGTCTTATAAACACAAGGTGCAGGGTTTGAATCTCACAAGGGATAACTGGCTAGGCTTACAATGGCTCACAAGAGCAGTTAGCCTAGTACTAAATGGCTGCTAATGGCTGCTAAATGGCTGGCTGCTAGACATAGGGGGCAAACCAAATTTCCGGTTTCCCATCTGATTGTCCAAGTTGCACTTGAATTGGGTTAGGGAGGAACTCTGCTTTACGTAGATGGGAAGCCTATTCCATAGACGGGGTAGTCTCTGGGATATATACCTATCTCTCCAGCAGGTCCTATTTAAATCACAGGCAAGATTTAAGTCTTTAGTGGTACTATTTGTTTTGTGGATATGCAGGAGGTCCATCAGAGTGGAGTCTGACAATGCCCTGCATGCCAGGCATAGATCTCTCCTCAAAAGCCTGTAGGAGACAGACTACAAGGGTTTATATTAGATCAGCGAATGCTTAAAAAAGCGAATGCTGATTGATTGAACTTATTTAAGTGAATGTTTAAAATATCAAAGCAGCAGGAACCCAAATTTTTTCCTAGGGAAAGAATTTGGTTGTCTGTTTCTGTTGTTTCGGTGTTTTCAGTGCTGTGGTGGAAAGTTATGGGTCAGATTCAGGTAAGTGTGTGATTGTGTGGATGTGAGTGTTAGGGTGGGTTAGGTGAGTTAGGGTTAGGGCGCGGGTTAGGTATGTGTGCGATTGTGTAGACGTGAGGGTTAGGGTGGGTTAGGTGAGTTAGGGTTAGGGAGTGGGTGAGGTGAGTGTGCGATAGTGATGGACCTTAGGGTTTGGGTTAAGGTAAGTGGATAGTTAGTGGTGTGTGTATAGTTTAGTGTAGAGTTAGGTGTCAGATTTTAGGTGTATGTGTGTGAATTGCTGTCTGTGTATGTGTGTGAATTGCTGTTTGTTTGGTGTGCTTGTGTTGTGTGTATGTGTTTTGGATCAGACATTTCAAGATGGTAAGCTTTCACTTACATAAGTTCGATCAATCAGCGTTCACTTTTTTAAGTGTTCGCTGATCTAATATAGACCCGACTACAAGGATAGGACCTTAAGTTGGTCTGGATGGGACATATTACTTACTCCCTGTATTCTTTTAGTGAGGATCCTCTGTGGACATTCCTGTTGATGGATATGCCTGGTTATATACATATAAAAGGGGGCATTGTTCAATGATAGGTCTCATGAATGATGAATACAGTGGAACAATGACTTCCTTGGACTTAGATGCCAAGCCTTTGTTTATAAGTTGCGCAACATAGAATGATTTCCTCACCACTGTAGGCACATGATGATCAAAGGCTAGATTACTACCTATGTGTGTCCCTAATTCTCTGACAACTGGGTCAACTCTAAGGGGTGTGTTGTCAATAAGATAGTTACCAGGGATGGATGACTTCCCAAAGGACACTATTATGCATTTATTGACATTTAGTTTTAGCCCATGGCTCTGATACCAGTTGTTTGTCTGTGTCAGCCCCTCCTGGAAAACATTTGTGTCATTGTGAGATTCAATGACAGCTCCTAATTTGCAATCATCTGCAAATTTAGTCAGCCAAAGACTACTGTCATTGGCCTTGACTTCTGAGAAGTAAATGCCAAAAAGGAGCAGTCCAAGGACTGATCCCTAAGGGACTCCACTTGTGACTGGCCTCTTTGTAGAGGTGGACTCCCAAATTCTAACTTCCTGGGTCCTGTCTGTGAGCCTGTTGGCTATCCATTCGGTGATATATGGGTTTGTACCTAACCTCTTGAGTTGTCAATAATGCCCAAGTGGAGTATTGTGTAAAATGCCTTGGCCGGGTCAAGGTAGGCGATTTTGCCCTCATCCATTGCTTTGGTGACCTACTCAAAGAAGTCCAACAGGTTGAGAAGGCATGATCTGCCCTTGAGGTTTTATATATATATATATATATATATATATATATATATATATATATACATATATATATATATATATATATATATATATATATATATATATAGATCATCTCCGTGATAATTCTTTGCATGGCTTTACATATAAAACTAGTGAGACTTATGGGTCTGTAGTTTCTGGGGTCTGTAGATGGCCCACCTTTTTGCAGAGGGATGACTGTTGCCTTTCTCCTTTCATGAGGCATGAAGCCTGTTTGGAGGCTATAGTTAAATAGTAAATCCAGAAGCCCTGTTAGGTCATATTTCATACTATTTAGAAGTCATTCTGAGATATTGTCTGGGCCTGTTGATGCAGTGTTTTTGGTCTTAGAGAGAGCATTAAGGACCTGTTCCCTAGTGATAGTAGGGGAAGTTATGTTTGATAATATGCAAACAAAAACGAAAAAGTAGGCAGCATCACCAAAGGCAGAGCACATCAAAGTACAAAATTCAGAGAAAGAACGGTTCTCTCACCAATCCTGCTAAAAACTTGAAACTTGAAAACTTTTAATAATAAAAATGAAACAATGATAAAATAAAACACACTAGCTCATAAACTGGATAAGTGCTTTCGGTGTAATACTTTTTTCAAATTCTAAATATTAGCCAGTAAAACTTCTGTTAAATACCTTCATTTTCTGGTATTCACTCATTCAGTGATACTTAGTAGCCATAGCAATGTATACACCCTTTCAATTAGGGTATTTAGAGTGCTGAAGAGGTTTTCTTTTTAGTGCAGGTTTTAAAGGAACAAATGCATTCAGACCTGGTGGCTGATCTGAACACAAGTTCATTATCCACTTCATTTCTTCAATTTCTGTTTGATTTACTAAATCACCTTTCTTCTTCTGGCTCAGTATAGGTAGCTCCATTTATAATGAGCTCTGCACACAACTGTGCATTGCCTTTGAGGTTGTAGACATAGCTAAAGAATGCTTTGTGGTTGCCAGTGGCCGGGGAGGCCAAACTTACCTTAAATTTGGCTTTGGTAGACTTTATTTGTCCTCTGAGTTGTTTGTTTAGTTTGATGAGAGTGCTTTTATCATGCTGGGTGCTGCACCTCCTAATTTCTGCCATGATGTTCTTCCTCCTGTTATACATCCAATTGATTTTGTGATTCCACCAGAGTTGGTTGTTTTATGAGTTAGTTCTGTACTTCTTCCTGGTGGGTACAGCTGCTTCTATGCAGTTATTAACATGCTTGCACAGGGTTTCTGTGAGCAGTCCTGCATAGGCAGAAGTGCTCTCAGGGTTTATGGGGGCTTGAAATTTTGCCAGGTGAAAGCACAAACTTATTATTATCTATCAATAACATTTTCCCTTCTGTACATGAATCAGTACACCCCTAACAACCTTTCTTATAGCACTTGAATCAGTACACCCCTCTTTACCCCCTTGACACTACTTCTCTTATTGAAACAAACGCTACTTCGCCTTCCTTGCTTTTTGTAATTGCCCCCATCCACCGCTCGATTTCTCTCTTACATTCCCTATATACCTATGTTGTAAGCCTTCCAGATACACCAATTTGGAACAGGCAGCATCAGGGCCGGCCTTAGCTGAAATGGTGCCCTAGGCGAAGTAGTACTCCAGCGCCCCTTAAGCCCCACCCACTCCATACTAATGCACACTCCTATAAGCCACACCCACAGGTAGGCCACTCTCCAAGAAGGCCACTTCAGCCTTTTCCTTCAATTATTTAAATGCATAGAAAAAAAAGATATCTTATAATGTAGTTAAACTGCAAGTGAAGGACGGTGGAATTTTCCTTTAATAAACCTGCTTTATCTGTTGCTCTTTCACACATATTTTACTATGAAAGTCATGTCCTCAAAAAATAAAAGACCATGTGCCTTGTTTCAAAGGGTTGCTTAATTTACAGTTTAATTTACTTTGGGGTAGGCGAGTGAGTCTTACAGCTCAGTGAAAGTTAAATAGCAACCTCTCTCCTCCCTCTGTACAGTAGCTTAAGTAAGAATAGCACAAACACAGATAGCCATTTGCTAAACAATACAATCTCGCAATGAAAACAGACTTAGCATAAGCATTAAACTTCTCTGCCATTGAAATGACATGAAAACCCACATTCATAGAAAATGCATCTGGCCGTTAAGTTTATCTTTGGGCTGTTTTAAAAATAGACTCCTTGCACACATTTTTAGGGCCATGCATGCATGTATTCATTCTTTGATTCACCTTCCTGATTATAGTAAATTATATTCCTTGTATAATACCACTGCTACTTGTTAGAAAATGTTTTAAATTGCAGTTTAACATTCTTTTAATAAACAATGAAATTATGTATAAAATCAATAATGACAACACTATTCATTTCAGAAAATTTCAACCATAAAAGGGTAGACGTCTGTCATTACAATCCACCAGTATCACTCAACGCACAATCTTGCAGAAGTAAAATCATTTGAATAATTCCACATTAAAGAAACATGCAACTAATGAAGAGGTTACTACTGGCAAACAACTTTACACCTCAATGCTTCATCTACAAATTCAGTGTAAGTTACCCTTGAAGAATTGCCTATGTTACAATTAAAAATGTGATAAACTGGTAATATTGCAAAAGGAAATGACTAAAACTGAGAAGTTCATAGTTACTAGATATCTCATACAAAGGAGACACACTCAGGAGTGTAAAACCGCTACCCCCCCCTTATAATGCAATCACATGGGCACTGCAATATCAGCACTCCATCTACATGGTTTGGGAGTAGAATCCACAGCCTTCTGCACAAAAGGTAATTATGGTACTAACACTGCTTTCAAATTCCCTGTACAATAAGGCACCATTTGTTAGTGTGTGTTTTGAATTTGTAGCTTTGTGCTTTAAATTTGTAGTTTTGAACATTTTTCCAGTAAGCAATGAAACAATGCATTTCCCAATAATGAAATAACTGCCCATTTCAGAATATTTTAACCATAAAAGGCCACTCAAGACTTCTATCATTACAATCCATCAGTATAAGTCAATAAGCACAATCTCTGCAGAAGTAAATTTCATCTGAATAATTCCACATTAAAGAGATTCGTAACTAATGAAGAGGCTGTTACTGGCAAGCAACTTTATATTTCAGTGTTTCATCTACAAATTCAGAGCTTGCTGCCCTTTAAGAATTAATTGCTTGTTACATAAAAAACTGGTAAGCTGGTAATACTACATTAGGGAATGACTGAGAAAACAACAAGTTCATAGTCACTAGGCATCTTAAGCAAAGGAAGACACACTCGGGAATGCAGAACCACTACCTCACCTTAAAATCCACCAAATAATTGGCATCTAGGGCATTACATACAATGCCTCCATACCTCTCAACTTCTGCTAGGCTAATAGCCACTTTTCAGGGGAGACCCCAAGGTGGTATTGATACTACTAGGGGAAATTCTGCCAGGGCATTGAGAAACTTCCCTTACATTCTTCAACAGCTGTCATGAGATCTTTTCCATCCATCTGAGTTACTATCAACCTAAGCAGATGGGACGTTAGTTTAGCATATCATCTGAAGGAAGACATACTCAGCAGTGCAGCACCTCCCTTAAGTTGCACTGTAATTTCAGCAGTCCGTCTGCCTGGTGTGAGAACACAACCCATGGCCTTCTGCACCAAAGGAGCTTATGCTGCAGAAACCTAATTTTCAGTACCTCTGTTGTGATACAGCCTCTGACTTAATGGACACAATCATCTTGATGGTACGATCTTGATCCCTCAATGAGCATCAAACAGATCTGTTTTCTACATGCAACTAAAATGTTTTAAAATGGGATAGGCACAAGCTTACATGCAGCTTTTTTCAATGGAAAGGGAGTTTTCAAACCTGTGTATTTAAATATCATTTGGTGTTTCATTTGTTTATGGCTTTAGCTGGGTGCCCACTGAAAATCCTGCAATTCTGCGATCCATTGAAGAATATAAATTAGATTATGTTTAAGGAGAAGGAATACTAATTTTAAAATTGTTGCATCACAGAGTACTCCTCTCTGTGCAAGGTAGAAAAATATTCAACATAGTGTAGTTAAAAAATAGATAAGGACAACGTTTCTTCTTTTAAGGTATAGCTTAAGAGTTTTATTTTTTCTTTTTCAGTTTGAATTACATTAGTTAGAAGTATGAAAGTGAATACAGAAGGGCTGAAAATATTAGAGTAGAAGGTTGCATTATCAGGATATACTTTTAAATCGTCTATGGTATGCTCTTGTTTTATTTTGTATAGCTTTTATAGCAGGCTTGAAGTTTTAATAAAATAAGAGAACACTAAGAGAAAAAAGTACATGATTACATAACTGAAAAGCTTTACGGCTACATTGTGAGAAAACTTCACTTGTGCCTATCCAGAAATTGGCTTACTTCCCTTAGTTTTTCTTTGTTTTTGAACATTACCAGATTTTGACAGTTAGATAATCTACAATGAGCTTGATAAACTGAAAGGTTGGAATATATGTCCCCAAATTCAGTGTAAGCAATTACTTAAGTACAATAAATCCATTATTAAAATGGCATCTCACATATACCTGTTTTAGCTTGATGTGTGAGGCAATTAATTATTCTGATGCACAGTTGTTTCTACTGTAATACGTTTCCACTGTTAGTGGTTTCCATTTTTTTGAGTAACTACAGACTAAAAGTATAAACCAGCAAACAACTTCTGAGCAGTTCCTAGCTGTTACATCAGTATTGTGAAATTTTCATAGAATAACACCATGTCAGTTCCTAAACTTTGCTTATATATTCTTAGCATTTACATTTCCTTTCCAAATTTATTTCATTTTGGGGAGAAGGAAGATGACACATTATATATACTCTGTCTGTTTCTCCGTTAGTGTCTGTCTGACATATGGGAACTAAATTAGTGGTGACCCAGTGGTATGCTTGAAGACTTTGATGGAGGTAAAGGAAAGACTGGTGCCCAGCATTTATTAGTGGAAAACACTGCAGGCAAATGGGTATTAATGGTTTTACAGTGGTTGGTGTCCCGTTCAATTCTCAGCTAAAGTGTCTTCTGTGTGGAGACATGCGTGAAGGGGCATACCTTCATTGCAGCAGGCTGGTAACCGGCACATAAAAAAATCCACTACCAATCATTAGTGGACCGGAGTTCCGCTGTGACGACCCCTAACCGGGATAAGCCGAAAGACACAAACAAACTGAAAGAGCTTTTCATACTGCAGTGGTGGTGCTGCAGTAGTGTTGTCACCGCACAGTAAGACGTAGTCCTTCTTCTTCACCTCTGAGATACATGCTAGAATATCTTTCTTCAAACAGGACCTGTATAATTGGGTGGGTGCTCAAAATTCACCCCAGGCATGACTGGCATACACCTCAATACAGTCTCGGGTGAGACCTGTCAAGCCATAATGATCACACGACTCAGTCACTTTGAGCTTACGTATTTCCAGCAGAATGTATCCTGAGTACCAGAAAGAAATCTGCTTTATATAACTGAATTGCTACTTTGTGATGCACTGAACACATTTTACCTTATTTTTAATGTTTGCTTCTTTACACAGACTCCACAAGACAATTTGTCTTAAGTTGCTCTGCTTGTGTGATATTATGAATATTAATTTAACATGCCTGCTGTTGGCTACTTTGAGGATGTTGTATTTTTTTTCCATGTTATTGCATCCTCTGCTGTGTGCAGAGATACACACACACACACACACACACACACACACACACACACACACACACACACACACACACACACACACACACACTCCAAAATCTCTCACTTTTTTCTCCTTTTGCTTTCTGCAGTTTACTGTTACTCAATGGAACAGGTCGGGTTCTACTAAGGTGCATTATCATCATGTCATTTATCAATATTATGTATCTTCTGCTTCGGGACAAAATTTTATCTAAATTTTATGCAGCAATGTATTCTTGTAAATGGCAGTGACCAAAACAGGTCCTAGCTAAGGGTCACCGAACTCACCAGTGTGTTGCTTTTTATTATGTATTTACATTTTGGTTGAGATTATTGGTAAATCTATTACTTGTTTACCTCTTGCTTATTGCACGTCTGATAAAAATCTACCAAGTCAATTGTTCATTTTAATTTGTAGCTTTTGATGTATTTATTACTAGTTAACTATACCTGATTTGGTTTCAGGCTGCATGGCATTTGACTTAAATGTGTATCTTCATGACACCTTACATGTTTCTCTTGTTCAACCATCTGTTATGAACTAGCTGAGGAAAAATATTTTTTAATTTATTAATATAATTTCCATAATGCAGTAAAGCTTGCCTAGCTTTCTAACTGATATATACAATAACCACTTTAAACACCATATAATGTGTACTAAATATATTACCAGTCTTTACATGATAGGTAGGACAGTGTTTTATGGTCTTTATCATGTTTCTGTTTTCTTTTACAGAGTTCCCCCTGATTAAAGGCCAGTTATATTTTCTAATGTGTACAAAACTGTCTTTCCAGATGTGCCTCCAGAGCATCTCCTCTCCTTAGCTTGTATGGTATTCATATCAAAGTACACATGCCAGCATCCCAACACTGGTATGCTAGAAATGGGCTATATGTCTTGAAATTCCCAAAGGCTTCAGAAAAAGGAAGCAATGGTAAATGAATATGATATTAGAAAAACTCCCAGAAGATGAAATACAGAAATAGCCCAGTATACAATGTGCAGTTCAAACAGAAAAAGCCTTCTGTTTTCATTTGTTACTGTATTTTGTATTATGCGGTATTTCATCTCCCTCTTCATTTTAATACTACTTTTAAATGCAGAAAGCATACCATTAGTGAATTTTTCCATATATTTTCTGATAAGCAATTCTGAATTATTTATGGTCTAATTTATTGCTATATTATGAAAACTAGAGTTTGTAGACATTTTGATATGGCATAGAGAAAATGTAGTATGTCTATTAGAAACTGTTTATTCTTTACGAATTGAAATGTTTATCATATTGATTTTGCTTACGTTCAAAATAGCTATCAAGTTTACTCTTAAAAAAAAAAAAAAAAAGACGTAGTCCCATTCGATTCTTAGCTAAAGCGTTTTCTGTGTGGAGACATGAGTGATGGGGCGTACCTTCGTTGAAGGTTGTGCGTCAGGGCTGGGCTCCTTAAGGTAACAGACTGGTGTACCATAATTTTTTTTTTCCGAGCCAACCTACAGCTGGTGGGAGGGCGCTCACCTCTCTCTCGCTATGGATCAGGCTTCCTGAGCAGGGAGCCGAGTGAGAGAAATTTTATTAATTAAAATATTAAAATAAATAAATAGTTAAAAATAGCGCCCTTTCCGAGGCTGGCCTGTACGGTGCCCTAGGCGGTCGCCTAGTTCGCCTATGCCTAAGGCCGGCCGTGGGCAGCATAGATAGAACTTATCCTACACCACACTCTCTCTCTCAAATGCTATTATCACTATCATCTATGTTTGTTTGTTTGTTTGTTTGTCTTTAGGCTTTTCCTGGTTAGGGTTCGCCACAGCGGAACTCCGGTCCGCTAATGATTGGCAGTAGATTTTAACTAACGCCGAGGTGCCAGCTCCACGTTCAACCTTCAACGAAGGCACACCCACTTACGCATGTCTTTCGAATGCCCACCCAACCGCGGGGAGGACATGCAGACTCCACACCACTATCATCTATGTAATAGTAATATTTTCAATACTATATAAGAGCACCCACAGGCAGGTGCAAGGGGATGCACTTGCACCCTCCTGGAACCAACTGGCTGAGAAATTAATTGTACTTTAATTTAAAAAAAAAAAAAACATTTTTTTAAAGGATATTCCTCTTTAAGACCGCCCTTTGCATCCCGTCCAGTCACACAGACGAAACAGGTGTTTGTGACCTGTTTTCGTCTTGTGTCTGTGCGACCAATGGTTTACGTCTTCATCTTTCACGCCTACTGGGAATTTGAATTCCAGAGGACATTTGGATTGCACAGACGAATGTAGAAGAGGTAGGTGTGCTGACAGCATATATTAAGCACTTATTGTATAGGTTTATACTGATGCCAGGGAGCAGGAGCACACAAGCTCCAGTCTTTTCACAGATGAGGGTGAACCTATAACAATCCAGGAAATTTTTTGCTGTGCTCTATCTCTTCTTCTGGAAAATGTTGACTGGTGTTCCTAGACTTAACTGCATTGCTAGTATGTCATAGCTAGTGATGGTTGCAGGAGTCTTTAAAAATCTGCTCTAATGTGTGATAAGGAATTACAAAAAATAGGCATGAAATAATTCCCACAGAGAGGATGAAATCAGAGGAAAGTAAACTAAACAGAAATTAAGTGGGGCTAATAAAAGGTAACAACATGTCTTCTTGAATGGAGAGAAAGGCAGAATGGGTACTGTTTTTATTTCAGTCTCGCATGTCAGTAATCTTTAAATATCGTTCTCTTAATGTCATGCTAAGAGCAAGCCAGTATTTATAAACTCAGTCTTCAGGTTGTAATAAAATATAATAAGTAAAAGACTGAAACTGTCTAACTGCAAACTAAGAAAACAGCTTTGCAAATGTTTGTAAGTTGGCAACGATCAAGCCAATTAAAATACTTTAGAGATGGTAGGCAGCATACAGATTTTAGCTAGAATGCTTCTGGAGGTTAAATTTTATTAAAAAGCTCTTTGTTCTTTTAGTATATTACAGGTCATGCCACTTGCAAAACAATTAGCTGGATTTTGGCAAGTGATGTCTCAGATGTGGTTGTTGGGTGGTAGCGGGACTCATTCCACTGTGCTTGGGAATAGCAGGGTACCTTTACAAGTAAACCAGACATCTGCTATGTCTTCATCTTATATCCCACAAGATCAAAGCCTTTCACTATGAAACAATAATATTATTTTCCTCTCTATCTATGTTTTCATTGACCTCCTGAAGGACTCATGTAGAATGCTTGATAAACATATTCTACAATTACATTTAAGCAGCATGTTATATAAAAAAATGAAATTCCACAGAGAAATTCATACTAATGTTTTTTTTTTGTTCATAGCTTTGGGCATCTGCATCTAAAGAATACAAGATGAAAGAAAGTTAAAAAATACAGTTTTGTGTGTTTAGCGACTCATAAATGCAGAGCAGAGCAGGTGATTCAGATGGAATATCAATATCAGATGGGTACTCTCATAAAAAGTTATTCTGTGGCATTTTTTCATTATATAATTTTATGATTTCCTCAGATATTTTCCCAGAAGCTGTTTTGTTAGATACATTATAAGAACCCATAAAGTGATCATTTCTCATTTATTTTCATGTTTTATTACAAGATTGGGAATTGTGTCACAAAGAAAATATTGATAATACAGTTGGCCTAAGCAGACTACCTGAAATTTCAGAAAGCAAGTAACCGCATAGCTCATAGACTGTGTGATGTGAAATTTCTTAATGTAATTCTACTTTAAAGAAATAAATGGCTAGCTATGGTTAATAAAATAGGCAGAATCCGTAGAAACCTAAAAATAAGTAGGAGGAGGAGCATGGTTAACTTATTGATTAAGCTTGGTAAGGAATATAGGATGTTTCAGTTTGTATAGGCATTAATGTCTCATTTTTCATGGTCATTTATGCTGTTACAAGAACTCTATTAGTGAGGAACTAAGTAAGCAGTTGTGACTGGAAGGGTAAGATTATAAATAAAGAATGGATTACCCAAGGATAAGGTCTGTTAGTCTTCATTAGGCATGTCATGGCTGGGTTGCTATACTGCTGTGCAATGTATATAACCAAACTGCATGCAGCGAATTGAAGACTAAAGTGCGGGACAGCAAAGTAACTGAAAAAATAGTCAGACTGATTGCTGCTTGTAACCATTGCTGGCAGTTAAAAAATGACATTGCAGGAAAGGGATAGCAAAATAGCTTTGATCATACTATTGATCTATACTCTAAAATAGATAACATTTGTATTTTTCTTTCTTTTTTTTTTGAGTAGTAGCTGTATAGCCATGTGAAGTAGACATTTGAATTTCACATGTTATGTTCTAGTTCAAGCACAGATCAATCTAATTTAGCTGTTTTAGGATGCATGGTGTAAAATTGAGTTGTTTTTCTTGTAATATAAGTACTATGACCTACGTGTGATCTGCTGACTCATATGACATATTTGTCTGTCTACACTGTCCCGCAAGATTTTGAAATTCCAGCAAATGGTCTTGCAGATGTGAGTTATGCAACATTAAATGCAGTACTCTGAGCTCTCAAACTTAATAGTTTGTTCTGGTGGCATGTGTTCCTAGAGGAAACTGTATCCCTCAATCCATTCTAAAAGTTTTCTTTCAACACATTCCATGTGACTAAATATAAAAACTTCTAGGGCTTTTCAATTTTAGTTAATGCTGCTACCTCTCCTTCAATTACATAGTTCATTTCAGTTCTTTACTTTGAAGATTTTTGTATTTCATTTATTATTAGCTGTTTCAATTTCAGACTGTGCCAGTAGTCATCTCATGTATCTTTAAATCAGTTGTAATAATTATAATGAAATTCAGAAGCACTGCTGTCAGAACTTACCAGACTGGACACCAGTACTAAACTTTCTTTCACCAAAATAGGCTTTGTTTCCTATTGCACGCTGTGTACTATTCTCTGTCTTAGCCTAAGACATTACCCTAAAGCCTGCTTATTTGCCACCATTCTTTTATACAATAGCATGACAAATGGCCTGATAAAAATAATGTAGCGTATATATTCAGCCCTCTAAGGACCCCTAAGGACAACTGTATTAGTTCCCAAATGTATCTGTTAGTAGCACAGCAGGTAGCATACTTGCTTCTTGATACAGAGGGCTATAGGAGATACAAGCTTAGTCTTGGAAAAAAATGTAATGCATTTGAGTTTTACTTAATTTTTTGAGGAGAGACTAGCATTTGATATCCAAGAAAATGCTAATGTGGAGTTTTTCTTGATGGCAGAAGCATTCATGCAGCTTAAGCCATTGCTTAAAAATGTCTAAAGGAAAATGTTAATGTAGAGTTTGTCTTGATAACAGAGACATTGTTTGGTGATTTGGGGTGTAAGAGCCCTATGAGAATGTTACGGATTGCGGTGACAGAGAAAAAGGGAGGCAGGAGTGTGAATGTGTGTGTGTGTGCGTGTGTGTGTGTGTGTGTGTGTGTGTGTGTGTGTGTGTGTGTGTGTGTGTGTGTGTGTGTGTGGTGGGGGTTCATACCATGCAATTATCCAGATTTTTGCCTCATATTTTCGGTTTCTTTCTCAAAACATTGTGTTTTTCTGGCAAATCATTGCAGACTGAACTCAGAAAATAATGGCAGACATTTGAGCTTTAGACTTCATATCTTTCAGAAAATGCATACTAATGCAAAACATGTTGTTCTATCCACTTTCTAAGGAGGTAGAGGGATTAATGTGTGTGACTCATACCTCTCAACTATACAGATTTTCACAGAATATTCAGATTTTTGCATTATATTTTTGGCCTGTTCCTCATAAAAATTCTGTTTTTGACTAATCACTGGGATGAGCTAAGGATTAAAGTTACTAAATAAATGACATGCATTTGAGTTTCAGACTTGATATCCTTCAGAAAATATATTCTAAAACAAATCCTGTTATTCTAGCAACTTTCTAAATGTGTCCCTAGTTTGGGGCTTGTGTGTGTGTGTGTGTGTGTGTGTGTGTGTGTGTGTGTGTGTGTGTGTGTGTGTGTGTGTGTGTGTGTGTGTGTGTGTGTGTGTGTGTGCGTGTGTGTGTGAGTGAAAGATAGACAGAGTTAGAGAGAGAGAGAGAGAAATGCCCTAGTTAGATCTAGCAGATGGAATTTATTTTCAAGGAATTGCGAGCTTCAAAGGAAGCAAAGGTTACTGCTGCTCATGCTAAGTCTGCTTAATGCTGCTCATGCTAAGTCTGCTTAAAATGTGCAACTGTTTTGCTTAGCAAATGTTATCATTATCGTGGTACAGAATTTTAAAGCAGTGTTAGCACAGCGGGTAGCATTCTTGCATCTTGATGCAAAGGGCTGTAGGTTCTATTCCTACAACATGTACATTTGTATTTTATGGGGGTATGGTACTGAGGTCCTTAGTATGTCCTCCTTTGGATGAGACACCTAATAACTATGAACCTGTTTTATAGCTTACCACTCATTCCCTGTTGCAATATACCAGCTTATCATTTCTTTTAATGTATCATAGGCAATTTATTCTTCAAGGGCAACAGGCACTGAATATGTAAATGAAACACTGAAATATAAAGTTATTTTCTAGCAACAACCTCTTCATTGATTTCAGATCTCTTTAATGTGGAATTATTCAGATGACTTTTATTTCTGAAGAGATTCTGCATATCGATTGATATTGGTGGATTGTATGACAGAAGTTTGAGTGGCCCTTTAGGGTTGAAATGTTCTGAAGTGGGCAGGTTGTCATTATTGGTTCATATGATTTGTTTCATTGCTTAAAGGAAAAATATTCAGAACTATAAATTTAAAACACACTCTAACAAGTGGTGCTGTACTATACAAGGGATATAATTCAGTTATTATATAGTATAATTAATACAGTCAGGAAGATGAATCAAAGAACTTTTGCATGGTTCTAAAAATGTGTGCAAGGAGCCTATGATTTCAAAACAGCCCAAAGGTAAACTTACCCTGCCACTGGCCAGATGCATTTTCTTTGGATGTGGGTTTCAATGTTGTTTCAGTGAATGTGTGTTAAATCTGTTTTCATTGTAAGACTATTGTTTTGTTTAGGTTTAGTAAATATCTATCAGTGTTTGTGCTATAAAATGTGAAATAATTGTAAATGAAATCCAAATATCTGCAATCATTGTAGAAAATAAGCATAAAACAGTATGCACACTGAGAGATTTAAACAGTGTCTATGACAAATGGGGAGAAATATCCAAGTAATGGGACACTGGAATGGCTGTGTGGGCAGAGGGGGTGGGGCTCTGGGGCTGTGTGGGCGGTGCTCTGAGTTTGCAACCCTCTGCAAAAAAAATCTTGCGGGCTCCCTTGCTTCTTAACTATACTCTTTATTATATCTGTTGAACTCTTTACAAATCTTCTTGTACTGAAATGTAAGCACACTAAACATTTTTACAACAATGCATTCCTTTCTACACTTTAAATCCATTTACTTCTTTTAGGAAGTACCTGTTTTGTAATGATGTTTGTTTTTTCAGAGAAGTGTTAACTGTTGCTTTTTCTGAGAACTGCCTGTAATTCACTTTTTAATATAAATGTACTGTATAGGAACTTTTCTTCTTGGGTCTCTGCTGCAAATAGGTTTTGTCTGCTCGGGCTTTCCCAGTCAACAATGGCAACTGATTTTTAAATAAATAAACATACAAACAAACAAATGGTAATATGATTCACATAACAAAGGACATAGTCCTTACTCCTACTTGAAGGTAATCTATCAGCCTCTTAAAAGTTGGTGAGCATTCTTCAGTCTAAATGTAATTTTAATAACCCTGTATAATCCCAAATGAGGTAAAAATCAATTACCTGTCCTCAGCTGCAGGTGTCAAGGATATCTGCAAGTTAACACTTGGAGAAGTCAGTAGTGGTTAGATGCTTAGCCTCACTCTGCTGCTCTAAAGCATCATCTGTCCTGGGCATGAGGAAAGAATCTAACTCCAGGTGGCTCTTCAGTTTACTGTAGTCTACATAGAACATGATTCTGCCATCTTTCGTTGACACCAGCACACTGATGTAGCCCAGGAATATTTGTACTCCTGGATTACCTCCATATCCAACATATTCTGTAGTTTTTCTCTCATGATTTCCCTAACTCATTTAGGCATCCTGTATGTGACTGATTTAATGGTTTGCTGGGGTCCTTCAACATAGAACTACATAAGGTGGATACACCCTGGCTTACCAGTAAACATATAATTAAATTCCTGTAATACTGCTTGAATTTCCTGAACCAAGATAGGATATAGCTAGTGACGGAGGTATACCTCATCCACTGAGATTTCAGTGTGAACCTAAACAAAAATCTCTATCAGAACATCCTCTTCCTGTTCCTCCTGCAGCCCATTCTAGTTACTGAGTACCAGGGCTTTTCTGTTATGATAAGTTCTTATCATGTTAACATGGTAGAGCCTATGCTTCTGCCTCTTGTCTGGCAACTCCATCATGTCACCTTTTACACAATGATGAAATGGCCCTCACAGGCTGATTGTAACTTGTTGCATCAAACATGTCTCAGATGATACTATGATAACCCCACGAGCTTCCAAAATCTACTCCTGAAGTTTGGGATATACTTTAAAACATTTTCCCTTGACAAAATCACACTTCCTTTCCCACTTGTCAAGAATTAAATCCAGGGACCTCTTCACTCTGTTACCATACAGCAGCTCAAAGGATAAAAACCCTATGCAATTTTGGGCTGTCTCCCTGTATATAAAAAGAATATGAGGTAAATAGTAGTTGCATTTCCTCCTGAACTGGACTGAAAATGCTCTCTATGGTCTTTAGTGTAACATTTAACATGTCCAGCAGACCTGTGGTCTGTAGGTATGTGGAGGTAACCTTTAAATACTTTCCTAACACTGCTTCCCACAAACATATCAACATATCTGATATGAAGTTTGCACCATATTCCATCAGTATTTCCCTGGGAAAGTCTATCCTACTGTGAATGTCTAAGAGAGCATCTGCAACCTTCTATCTCTGAGTGCAAGACAAAGCCACTGCCACTGGGTATCTATTACATAATCCAACACCCCCAGGCTATATGTTTTATCTGTGCAGCTAAGGTACTAGGAGGATCCACTATAGCCATACCCACCCTGTCATATCATATCTACATAGCAGGCAAAGGCTTTGTCCCCTGCTCCACTATCCTTTTAGCACTGCTTAGAGGTCTAGTACTACCCTGTATCACCTTTCGCAATCAGTGACCAATGCAAATTCTGCATAAGTCATCTTTCAGTTTGCTTTAAACCATATGACCTGCATTCTCTGGACAACAAACCTTTGTTCCTGTATACTGACTCCCCCTACTCTTGAGGTTCAGAGGCCCCCTTGGCTTCCTCTCTCAAACTCTATAATGTAAGGTCTGCAATCTGAGCCTGCATGAAGATCTCCTTTATGACCCTTCTCAGCTCCCCTCCTAATGAAATCTGGTATCTTCTGCCAGTGCTGCCTCAAATTTTGTCTGACTACTAACAAAGAAGTAACCTCATCCATAATCATCCATGTACCCCTCAGCTGCTGAGGAGCATTCCAAGGCTCACTGCAGTTAACTAACTCCCTATCAGAACTGGCATCATCACCAGACCTAGTTGATCTTGAAAATTTTATTATAAGTTACAATTTTTTTACAAAAGTATTAATAGCCACAAGATGGCCGTGCATGATTGTTCTATTTAACCAACAGAGATGAAGGAGTTTTTAATCTGAAGAAGTTCATGTTTTTAATGAACTGAATGAAAATGCTAATTTAAAATGACATTGAGTTATATCTCTGGTGATTGCAAGTGTGTTTTTTAATTTAGACCTAGTTGAAGGTATGGGCTTTAGCTGGGTTTCCACATTATTACCACAACTATGTGTTTATCTCCATTCCTGGCTGCATGCCACTTAACCATAAGCACACAAGGTACACTATTTTTAGAGTCATATCCTAGTAAGACATTTGCAGGGATATCCTCTGATGCAGACACTTCCTTGCTCCCTTACCCTTACTAATCCAAATAAACTATGGCCACGGTACTAGGTAAGGTTTCCCTCCCTTGACCCCAGTTGGATTGGACTGCCCAGGCAGATATTGCTCTTTTTCACTGCAGACTTTACAATTTATGTTTAAGGCCATATTCTTCTTGGAAATGGTCTAATTCTCCTCTAGTTGTCCAGAAAGGAGACTTTTGGGACAGTTTGGCACATCTGTTCTCTCCAGAAAATTCACCACAGTCATTGTACTTGCCCTGCTTACTGCTTCTTGAGACCTTCTTTTCCCACCCTGTCTCAGTAAACTGTGAAATCACGCATGGTCCTTTTGGTTACATTTATAACATTTAATGCCAAAGCCCGTCATGTGCCAGAACCTGTGGCATCACCATTTGACTGTTAACCTGCTATGACAATTTCAACTGCCCTGTGGGTCCTTTTACACCCATATGCAGTGCTGGGTATCCCCTTTCTATGCAGTTGCAACCTACTACTTAGCTAGAGGTCTCCTTCTTCCCCATGTGCCTCATGTATCCTTACAAACCTAAGCTCTACACTTAAATCTAAACTAGCCTCCTGTTACAACAAAGTAGCTAAATTTGCTACCAACACTGCACACCAAGCTCAACACTGGCAAGCCTTAATGCAGTTAAACTGGCTAGAGCTTAACAACTACATAACATACTCACAGCCAGTTATAGCAAACAAAGTAATGTATTTTCATAACAATTCCCTGCCTTAAAAACATATTATTGCCGTATGCCCCCACCCACAAAGGACCTCTATTCTGGTGATAGATTTCTACTAACCACTACTGGAGCAAATAATTCATCAGGGGACTCACAGTACTCCTGTTACATCTCCGAGCTCTGGAACACCATTCCTACACAAGTAAAAATGATTAACAAACTTTCAAGCTATAAAATCCAGCTCAAACAATACCTTACCCAATCCTGGTCATGCTCATGTTCAGCACCAGGTTGAGACATCTAGTAAAAGCACAGATACCTTATTGCTCATCACTAACTTTTCGTGTTCCTCTATTTGAATCATTACACCCCTAAAACGTTTCCCTCCTACACTTGAATTAATATATCCCTTACGACCCCCCCCTTAAACAATACTTCTCATCTTGCTCTTTTTATTACTTCCCCCATCCAACACTTTGCACCTCACGTGCATTTCCTGTATCCTTACATTATAAACCTTCACTATCCCCCTATACAATACTAATATCTTCTATCCCCTCCTACATAATTTTATAACTTACATCATTATATCTGTTGAACTCTTTACTAACATATGCAATACTAAAATCTGCCTTCCTACATAATTTTATACCTATCTTCATTAAGTACCTTGAACTCCTTGCAAACCTTTCTTAACTGAAATGTAAGAACACTAAACTTCTTTTCAATAATGTTTTCCATTCTGCAATATCAATCCATTTACTTCTACAAGATTTTACAGCTGGAACAACTGTACAGACATAATTGTTGATTTAAATACTTTACTGTATATGCCTGTCTTGTAATTATGTTTGTTGTTTTATGAGAAATGTAAGTATTGTTTTTCTGAGAACTGTATGAAGTTCAATTGTTGATATAATTGTACTGTGGTGGAGGTTTTCTCCTTGGGCCTCTGCTGAAAATGGGCTCTACCCAGTCAGATTTTCCAGGGAAACAAAGACAAATAAAGAAATAAAGAAATCTCCTCAGCAGTGTTACACTACTGGCCTGCCAACCAAATCATCAAGTCCTCAAATTGAATTCTAAGGGTTTGGTCCCCTCACCAAAAGATATCCAAGTATTTCAGTTGTCATGACCTTACATCCACTAACCCATCTATCAAAACAAGTGCTGATTTCTGTAATATATATATTCACTCACACCTTCATCTAACTTTCTGCTGAGCTTTCTGAAATTTTGATATACATTTTTGGAGTAATTTTGAAACATGCACGTAAACACTATCTACTCCAAGATCATCAAATATTGGAGAGCTCACATTCTGCCTTTCAGTAGTCATCTTGGGATCAGTGTTTCTGTATTGCTACTGGAGGGAGAAGGAGCATAGGAACATTATTTCTTGGAGACTGCTGATCACATGAAAGCCTAAAAACTGTTTTATAGGTGCCAGCTTGGGATTTGTACCTATATATTGCTTCTGGTGAGAGACGGAGCAGAGTTAATTAGCTCCTGACTATTTCTGATTGGGCAGTGAGCTTTTGTGTTGGACATTCCTGATTGTTCTGGATGCTGTTGAAGGCATCTACCCAGAAAATGCTACAACAAGCATACAGACCCTTGCATTATCTGGGACAAGAATGTTGATCACCAAAGTGCCTGTGGCTTGATTCTCATCTTGGGATTGGTGCTACTGTTTTGCTTCTGGTGACAGAAGAAACAAAGGAGCATTGCGTACTAGCAGCATGAAGCTGTGGTGAGACCAGCAGAAGTAGTAGCCAGGCAGTAGCCAATCAGGCAAATTCCCTCTTTTCATCATTCTTGACAAAACTAATTTGTTTTTTCAGTAAGTACTGCTTGATTTACCGCTGTCTAACCTCACTTCAGAATATCTCCCTAAATACTTCATCCATAAATCATCAGGGTCTCCTTATCAGTTTTCCCTCAAGTGTTTGGCACTGCCCTGTATAAACTCAAACACCTTGAGTTGATATTTTTCTTGTAAAAGTACCCCTGGAATTTCACCAGTACCTAGCTGCACATATGACAACTAGTTTGACGTGACATGTACTGCCCCCAGTGTTGCAAACCAGATACTCCTGATATTACTTTATATTGCTACTCCAACTGTCTAATAAATAAAAAAAGGCCTGTTGCCATGGATATTAACTTTCACATTATATCTGTTAACAGCTTGGTGGATATGGGTATACCAAGGCACTGCAGAAATTGCCTAATGTTTACTGGCAACCAGTTAATTCTCAAAATGATATGGTATGTGAGAGATGTATTTACACTATGCCACTGGAGGCAAAGCTTTCACATAAAAACACTATCGGGTTGTCAGTAGCACACACACTGAACCACTCACACACAGTTAAAAGCAGACGCATAGACCCACATATGCTGAGGAACTAAGACTCCCAAAACCTCCTAGATGAAAATACACATAAGAAATACAATCAGCAGTCCTGAAAGTACTCTTTCAAAACAATGCCCACATCACCACATATAGCCACAATCTCAAGGACCCTCTGCTTCTAAGCCCATAAGGCAAGTCACCACACAGTCCAACATTCTTGTCAACGAGACTCCTTTGTGATACACACTGATGACCCTTTCACCAGACTGAATAAGAAGAAAGTCACAATCAGTTGCTTATCAGGGGCCAGGATCTGCCACATAATGCACACACTCAGGTCATTGAACCACAAGTACCAGTATGACTTAGTCATAGTCCACGTGAGTATAAATAACCTGAGACATTCCAACCTAGACTACATGAAGAGAGACTTCATGGAACTCTCAGAATATTTGTCCAAGGCTGGCATAAGCATAGCACTGAGCAGCATTTTACCTTCTTCAAGGATGATGCCACAATATGAACAGAAAATGACTGACTTTAATAATTGTCTTAGTTTTTGGTGTCATTCTAAAGGGGTGCAATATTTGTTAGTGTGGAAGGACATGGTCACCAGACCACACACTGCTTAGCCAGGGATGGTCTGCATTTCTCCCCTCTAGGCTTTTGAAGATTAGCTAAAACATTGTCCTCCCCCATAGTGCCCTTTATAGACAATGCCAAACTGAGAGTACTTCTGACATAGCTAATCAAAATCATGAAAATCTAAAGGTATTACTGTTCAATTCTGGGAGTCTAAACAAAAAACTCCACTCCCTACAAGCTCTCCTCACCCTAGGAAATGCTGACATCTGAGACATGGTTTAAAGCCACTGACAGTATACCAGCAATGCAAGGGTATAATGGTTTCCATGCAGTGAGACCAGCTACTGCACACACAGGGACTAAAGGTGGAGGTGTCTCGATTTACATCAAAAGTAAATATACCTCAAGGTTGGTGAAACAAGACAATGCACTTGAGCTTTTCCATGTTGAAATTACCATAGGCAAAATCCCATATAACTTCCTTGTAAGCTATAGTTTACCCTCTATGACCCTGGAAACCCATAACATGTATTTAAACTTATTCCAAACACTCACCATCTAATCCAACACCATATTCATGGGTGATATTAATTATCCCACTATTAACTGGAAATCATACATGACACCAAAGGTACAGGCACAGAGATTCCTGGATTTTGTAGACAAACTCCCTGGACCATATTGTCAGTACACTGACCAGAGGTGCAAACATACTGGATCTGGTCCTCACTAATATGTGAGTGTGCTACACTTCCCCTATTGTAATGTCTTCTCTTGTAAGATCAGACCACAAAATGGTCTGCTTTGAAGTAAAAATAAAACCTGGAATCCCAACTAACCCTAGAATATTCATTAACTACTCTTAGGCTAACTTCCGACTGTTAAGTGATAACCTGGCAACATTTCTAGCCCTTATAAACCCTGAGAACATTTCTGTTTATGCGAAACTCTTTGCAGAATCCCTGTATAAGCATGTTAAAAGCTGTAAAAAGGCAATTGTACCTAACAAGAAGAAGTACAAAATTAACTAAAAAAAAAAAACAAGCCAACCTGATGGAATCACTACATTAACAGGCTGTATTACAGAAGGAAGAATATCATGGAAAAAATTATGAGGCATAGCACCCAGCAGGATAAAAGCACTCTCATCAAACTAAACAACTTAGTGGACAGATAAAGTCTACCAAAACCAGATTTGTTGTATGTTTGGCCTCCTAGGCTAAGGACAACCACAAGGCATTCTTTATCTATGTCTGCAATCTGAAAGGCAATACACAACTGTATGCAGAGATCATTGTTAATGAAGCCTTCTATACTGAGCCAGAAAGCATAGCAAACCTACTGTTTGACAAATTCAGCTCTAACTTTACCCCTCTCTCCCCTTTAACCTTTCCCTCTGGAAATACTATCAACTATAACTCCCCTGCTATCACTAGGGAACAGGCTCTTAATGCTCTTTCTAAGGCCAAGAAAACTGCATCAATGGGCCCAGACAATATCCCAGGATGTCTTCTAAATAGCATTAAACATAACCTATCAAGCACCCTGGAATTGTTATTTCTCAGTAGCCTTTAAAGAGGCTTCATGCCTCATGAATGAAGAACAGCAAAAGTAATACCTCTGCACAAAGGTGGGCCATCTAGAGACCGTGGAAACTATATATCTATAAGTCTCACTAGTCTCATATGCAAAGCCATGTAAAGAATTATTGTGGAAATGATCAATAATGACATAGGAGACCTCCAGACACTGGACTGAACCCAGTTTGGTCTTGTCAAGGGCAGGTCATGCCTACTCATCTTGGTGGACTTCTTTGAGAAGATCACCAAAGCAATAGATGAGGGCAAAATGGTTAACACTATTTACATTGACCTGGCCACGGAATTTGACACAATAACTCACTCAGGCATTGTTGACAAACTCAAGAGATTAAAGATATACCCTTATGTCACCTGGTAGATAGCCAGCCAGCTCACAGACAGGACCCAGGAAGTTAGAATTGGGGAGTCCACCTCTACAAAGATGACAGTCACAAGTGGGATTGGTCCCGGGACTGTTACTTTTTGACATTTGCTTCTCTGAAATCAAGGCCAGTGTCAATGGCCTCTGGCTGAATAGTTTGCAGACAATTGTAAACTAGGTTCCCCCACTGATTCAAATGTTCTCCTAAAAGGGCTGACACAGACAAATAACTGGTGTCAAAGCCATGGACTAAAGCTAAATGCCAAGAAATGCATAATAGTATATTTTGGGAAGTCATACTATTGACAACACACCCCTGAGAGCTGACCCAGTAGTCAGGGACTTGAGGGCACACATGGACAGTAATCTAGTCTATGGCCATCATATGTCTGCAGGAGAGAGAAAATCATTCTATATTTTGGAACTTATAAGCAAAGGTATGGTAGATATGTCTAAGGAAGTTATTGTTCTACTGTATGTGGCAGTACAGTGCCCCCTTTGGTATTACCTAACAAGGCACATCCAGCAATTGGAACATCCACAGAGGTTTCTCACTAAGAAAATGCAGGACATGAGAAACATGTCCTATGTGGAACTGCCTCAAAGCCCTAATCCTGTATTCTGTCTCCTACAGGCTATTGAGAGGAGATCTGTGCCTGACATGCAATGCATTGTCAGGCCCTGCCTTAATGGACCTTCTGCATATCCACAAAACAAGCAGCACCAGAATCTCTCATTCTAAAGATTTAAACCTTGCCTGTGATATAAACAGGACCTGCTGGAGAGACGGGTATGTATCCCTGAGACTAGCCCTTATCTGGACAAGGCTCCCCATCCATATGAAGCAGAGTTCCTCTCTAACCCAATTCAAGTGCACCTTGAAAATTTGGATGAGGAACAGGAGCTCTATTCCTGGTTTGGCACCGGTGTCTCTAATGGGAACACCCAGCCTGTAAATTGTTCATCTTCCAAGCCTCTGCCTTTTAAATGCTTTATCTCTCAATCTCCTAGTTACAATTATCAAGGATAGGAGAACTTTTCGGAGATTTGGGATGCATGGCTAAGCTTAAAAAGGCCCTTGTGGTCACTAGCCTAGTAAATGTCTATGAACCTATGAACCTATAAACATTATTTTATGTTAGCATTACGTTTGTCAGCTGCAGCCTTTGCTTTACCCATCAGGAAAGGAGTTAAAAGCCACACTCAATATCCTTGGTCAACTTGGTGATGATTAAACTTATATAAAACAATCACAATTATCCCCTTCTTTATACCATGGGAAACATTTTGTATTGACCTGGGTATCTAGGGTTTGGCTTTCCCCTTCTGAAGTCTGACATCCCCACTGGAAATAGTTGATCATCTTTTGCTCATGTTGGTGTTGTCCTTCTGTCTCTTCAGCTTACTCTTCCTCTCTTTGAAGCTTCAACAACTGCATTTTCCCAGCTGCTTCAAGCTCCATAAGTTTCATTTCAGGTACTAATGTCTGTGTATCCAGTTGAGTTTCATGGTCCCTTGTGAAGGTTGGACTGTTCATTTTCTGCTTGCTGCACTGCCACAGCACCTGTCAGGATGTCTCCTGAATTAATGGGCTGCATTGCAGCTGCAGGCAGGGCTGCTACTATGTCCTGCATGGGCATTCTGGCTTAAGCAATTCATTCAGCTTTGCACTCCTTGGTCAGCTGTAACACTGATATCTTGTAATAATCTTCAAACAAGCTGATTAAAAACTAAAACCACTGTTATGCAGAACTAATCATCTATAAACATTTTAGCTTGTAGCTGAGAGGTGGCTGTACACATACACCTTTAATGAGGAAGCTGATTCAGGCTTAATAAGTTCAATTCCAATGGCACTGATGGGGTTTTAATCCTATTACTGCTAACCAATGTGTGATAACTGGTCCAGTACTGATTGAGTTTGACTCAAACCACTACCAACCAATGTGTGACAACCGGCCTGACATTCAAGAGGATTTGAATAGACTTCTGCTAACCAATGTGCCCCCTTGGTATGTGAAGGACAGTGACTATGGTACTTGGATCCACTCTGCAGGCCCACATAGATCTGATGGATAACAGATGGGCTTAACCTAAGTTCTGAGAATGGGGTAAAGTGTCGGTTATTTAACTTTGATCCTAAAAAAATGTGTTCCATACTAGGGGATATAACAACATTATACTGGCTGGGCTTGGCCAGCTGATATCATTTTTTGTTTTCATTTTGAGCTCTTCAAGCCTATTTAGGCAGTTTGCATTCCCCTATAGGCTAACTATATTAAGTTCATTATAGGGTACTTCTTGTAGACTAGTTTTTTGGTTTGACATACACTAGACAGGGTATAATTACCTCTGAAAGAGCTCAGAGGATGTATCTGAAAAGGGTTATTTAGATATGGGTATAAGTTACGAAGGTAGGCTAAAGACTCAACAATGATTTTCCATCTTTGGGTATACAAATATGGACATGATGGCAAATGCTAAATCTAACAACAACAAAAGAAAGGATACAAGGAACAATAACCCCTTAGTATGTACTGCAGTGACCTACTCCAAAATGGGAAGAAGGGCACAAAATCAGAGCAACTACTAAATGGAATAGGCTACTGATTAATATAAGAGAAACAGAAACACTGACGTCTTATAGAATCAGAATTAATTTAGCCTATGTACTGCACTGAAACAGTGAAGCATTTGTTTGACTTACCCTGCACTTACCTCCACCATCCACTTGGTATCTCCACTTATCTCATCTCTGTCACTCCTGTCAATTTCTGTGCTGTCTAGTCCTCTGTACCATAATCATAAAACAATAATAAAATATCAGTACTTTTTATATAATATACTACCCTGCAATTATGCCTCCTCTCAGAGCTGTAGCAACCAATTCTGAATCAATAACCTACAAATCAATATCACAACAGTTGAAGATGCCCATTACTGGATATCTCATAACATTCACTGTGAAACTATTATATTCGCTAACGTCAGCATAGACTGGTCATTTATCAGCTCTGATTCCCTATCCCATTCATTAAACCTATAAGGTTTCCTTGAAATAATCACTATACCTACAAAAGTCGTAACAGACAGTCGATGCTAGACTAAAGCCTCACTACCGCCCCTAATAGAATTATCACTACTGCCTGCTTACCTGACACTGTCTGTACCCAAGCACTACTGGCTGCTCTCCTGACACTGTCTGTACCCATGCACTACTGGCTGCGTACCTGACACTGTCTGTAACCAAACACTACCGGCTGCTTACCTGACACTGTCTATAACCAAGCACTACTGGCTGATTACCTGACACTGTCTGTAACCAAGCACTACTGGCTGCTTACCTGACACTGTCTGTAACCAAGCACTACTGGCTGCTTACCTGACACTTTCTCTAACCAGGCACTACTGGCTGATTACCTGACACTGTCTGTAACCAAGCACTACTGGCTGATTACCTGACACTGTCTGTAACCAAGCACTACTGGCTACTTACCTGACACTGTCTGTAACCAAACACTACTGGCTTATTACCTGACACTGTCTGTAACCAAGCACTATTGGCTAATTACCTGACACTGTCTGTAACCAAGCACTACTGGCTGATTACCTGACACTGTCTGTAACCAAGCACTACTGGCTGATTACCTGACACTGTCTGTAACCAAGCACTACTGGCTGATTACCTGACACTGTCTGTAACCAAGCACTACTGGCTACTTACCTGACACTGTCTGTAACCAAGCACTACTGCCTGCTTACCTGACACTGTCTGTAACCAAGCACTACTGGCTGATTACCTGATACTGTCTGTAACCAAGCACTATTGGCTGCTTACCTGACAATGTAACTAAGCACTACTGGCTGCTTACCTGACACTGCGTTTAACCAAGTACTACTGGCTGCTTACCTGACACTGTCTGTAACCAAGCACTACTAGCTGCTTACCTGACACTGTCTGTAACCACCTTGCCATTTTTTCCACTAAGACAATAAAGCCACATGCACAGGCCTGTCCTTTATAGCCAAGCACACTATCTTTTAACAAAAACACTTTTATCCCAAACCTTCACCAATGCAACATGAATATCATATACATCATGCCCATTGATGATGCTGCATCTCAGTTTAGTACCATATTCTTAAATATACTAAATAAACTGTCTCGTATTAGTATGAGAAGACGTAGGAACTGATTCAGAAAACTTTACTGCATCATGCTAAGTGACTCTGCATGATGAGCAGCCACAGTGTGGATCTATGCAATTCTGAAAACCCCCTATAATTCCTCCACCACCCTGTGGTTTTATGATGGTTGTGTATCATGGGTATCCACAGACTGTGTACATACTACATGTGCAGTGTGCAGAGGTCACACTCCCAGTGTCAAACACACACTCTGTACACCCTGACTGTACCAGTTCATCCTTCTAATCATTACCACAGACTAAAGATTCTGCAGCATCAGACAGGGCTGTTCCATAGTGCTAGTACTGGATAAAAATTCACCTTTGAATATACCAGAGCAAAAAATAATCAGTGCAAATATGACCCACCACAACTACACATGCAACTGATGTATTCACAGCAAAAACATATGATTAAAACGTATACTCTTGGGCATACCTTATACAGATTATCATGGCAGTTGGATCCCCAGTGTACCTGTATAACATGTCAGACATATTTAATGAAGCAAGAGGTAGGAATGAATTGCAACTCTTGATACTATGAAATAGAAGTACATATCAGGGATGTCTGCAGTTGATACTCTCTGGGCCTGTCTAGTTCTGCTCCAACATCCAGCACCACAATATGGGAAATTATGGAGGTTGTACTGTCTTTAAGTGAGGCCAGCACCTTATCCGTCTCCATAAAATGTGCTTCAGTCAGTGGCCCACCACCTATTGCCCTATGTTCTTGTGCCACAGCTACCAGACTCTGGAAGGCAGCATGGATCTTATCTGTGGCCTTGTATCAGACCATGTCATAGCCAAGGTCCTGACCACTGAATGTATTAACATTGCTGACAGTTTCAACTAAGACATGATCATAATAGGGCTGCTTGGCAACAGGACATCAAAGAGCCATGGAGGTGAAAGCTTGTATGACCTCATTTTCTGCATCAGTGAATCTGGGTTTCCATGTGATGTTAATGGCTCAGCAGATTCAGCACTTTAGTGCTTTGTGCCCTGTTTTATAGGGATATTTCTGTTCCATCAAAAACAGAGGAATTACCAGCTTTGTTCCAATGTAGCCCTTACTAATCCTTACACTACTGCTGTTCCATTAGGCCATATAATGTGCTATAGTTGTGTCTGACAGTTAGGGATCTACATTCACAATTTTTAAGTAAATGGCAAGCACTTTTGTGTATTGAGCAAATATTTCCACAAAACAAGCACACAGCTGCAACTGAACAAGAGCACTTGACCATTACAATAGCACTATTAAAGATGTTGTTGCTAGTGACATGTGCAGGGCAAATAACATTGGAACAGTAATGAACATTAGTATGAATATGAGCTCAGGGGTGCATCTGCCATTTATCTTAACAATTCTTAATGCTGCTATATGCAATGCATTTGGAATGTAGCCCTTAATGTACTTTTGGACAGCACATTTAGAAGTACTGACAGAATGACATTCCTTATAGGTTTCAGAGTAAACAGCATTGGAAAAGCATCAGTTGCACAAAGGAAGGGAGGTTTAAGAGGTAGCATTTACCTAACTTAAGCAGTTGCCTTGTTGAGTAGGAAATATTTATTCAAAAGAACCCTTGGCAGGATTTAAACTCTGGTCACAGAAGTTTTCTTGCATACCTCAATGAGCCTCATTGAGGCTTCTTGTCATGCTTGTATCATGCAAAATCTCACCTCTAGGCATGATGATTGTGCTCTTTTCATTATTGTTTCTGAATCCAGCAATGTGCATGATAAGTACACCTGATAAACACTGTGCAGATTTATACACAATGTCTTGTATACACCTGGGTCCCTCAATGTGCATGATGAGTACACCTGATAAACACTGTGCAGATTTATACACAATGTCTTGTATACACCTGGGTCCCTCAATGTGCATGATAAGTACACCTGATAAACACTGTGCAGATTTATACACAATGTCTTGTATACACCTGGGTCCCTCAATGTGCATGATAAGTACACCTGATAAACACTGTGCAGATTTATACACAATGTCTTGTATACACCTGGGTCCCTCAATGTGCATGATAACTTACACCTGATAAACACTGTGCAGATTTATACACAATGTCTTGTACACACCTGGGTCCCTCAATGTGCATGATAAGTACACCTGATAAACACTGTGCAGATTTATACACAGTGTCTTGTATACACCTGGGTCCCTCAATGTGCATGATAAGTACACCTGATAAACACTGTGCAGATTTATACACAGTGTCTTGTACATACCTGGGTCCCTCAATGTGCATGATAAGCACACCTGAAAAACACTGTGCAGATTTATACACAATGTCTTGTATACACCTGGGTCCCTCAATGTGCATGATGAGTACACCTGATAAACACTGTGCAGATTTATACACAATGTCTTGTACACACCTGGGTTCCTCAATGTGCATGATGAGTACACCTGACAAACACTGTGCAGATTGATACACAATGTCTTGTACACACCTGGGTCCCTCAATGTGCATGATAAGTACACCTGATAAACACTGTGCAGATTTATACACAATGTCTTGTACACACCTGGGTCCCTCAATGTGCATGATGAGTACACCTGATAAACACTGTGCAGATTTATACACAATGTCTTGTACACACCTGGGTCCCTCAATGTGCATGATAAGTACACCTGATAAACACTGTGCAGATTTATACACAATGTCTTGTATACACCTGGGTCCCTCAATGTGCATGATAAGTACACCTGATAAACACTGTGCAGATTTATACACAATGTCTTGTATACACCTGGGTCCCACAATGTGCATGATAACTTACACCTGATAAACACTGTGCAGATTTATACACAATGTCTTGTACACACCTGGGTCCCTCAATGTGCATGATAAGTACACCTGATAAACACTGTGCAGATTTATACACAGTGTCTTGTACACACATGGGTCCCTCAATGTGCATGATAAGTACACCTGATAAACACTGTGCAGATTTATACACAATGTCTTGTATACACCTGGGTCCCTCAATGTGCATGATAAGTACACCTGTTAAACACTGTGCAGATTTATACACAATGTCTTGCACACACCTGGGTTCCTCAATGTGCATGATAAGTACACCTGTTAAACACTGTGCAGATTTATACACAATGTCTTCGACACACCTGGGTCCCTCAATGTGCATGATAAGTACACCTGTTAAACACTGTGCAGATTTATACACAATGTCTTGTACACACCTGGGTCCCTCAATGTGCATGATAAGTACACCTGATAAACACTGTGCAGATTTATACACAATGTCTTGCACACACCTGGGTCCCTCAATGTGCATGATGAGTACACCTGTTAAACACTGTGCAGATTTATACACAATGTCTTGTATGCACCTGGGTCCCTCAATGTGCATGATAAGTACACCTGATAAACACTGTGCAGATTTATACACAATGTCTTGTATACACCTGGGTCCCTCAATGTGCATGATAAGTACACCTGATAAACACTGTGCAGATTTATACACAATGTCTTGCACACACCTGGGTCCCTCAATGTGCATGATAAGTACACCTGTTAAACACTGTGCAGATTTATACACAATGTCTTGTATACACCTGGGTCCCTCAATGTGCATGATAAGTACACCTGATAAACACTGTGCAGATTTATACACAATGTCTTGTATACACCTGGGTCCCTCAATGTGCATGATAAGTACACCTGATAAACACTGTGCAGATTTATACACAATGTCTTGTATACACCTGGGTCCCTCAATGTGCATGATAAGTACACCTGATAAACACTGTGCAGATTTATACACCATGTTTTGCACCCACATTGGTCACTGAGGCCAGCACTGTGCATGAACTGTTAGTAAAAGATTTTAAGAGTGAGAAAATTGTTATGCCATATTTAAGCATCTGCAGATGGAGTCACTGTTGAGCTGGTGGTTGGAGGAGACAAAATAATTCTGCATCACCTCCACAAGTATTAAAAGTACAGGCTTCTGCAACAGGGCTATGAAGGGCCTCAGTATAAGGCTGAAGCCTGAGATAGTTTGAGCAAGGCTTTCACCTGAGCAATTGGTATCCCATATGTGGAGGAACAGTGCCATCAAAATTAAAGTGACATGACGTCACAGAATTCTGACCTACTACATTGATGGGAGGATGAAGTTAGGCATCAGACACCACCTATGTGCTGTAAGTACAGCTGTTATATAGTTCAGCCTTTAACCTGGTACTATACTACATCTACAAACATTGCACAAATTACATTTTTATGTCTATAACACATGTAGCCACTGAAAGGAATATGCAGATGCAAGGAAAAGACTAAAGAGCCTAAGAGATGAGTGAGTAAACATGCTTTCATAACATTTTTTTTTCTTTCTTTTTTTTCATTATGAGCTGCAAGCTCATTTCATGCAAAACTTGTGTTCTGCATTTTTTTTTTTCAATAATCATTTTTTATTATTTTTCACAACCATATTACAAATTCACACATTATATACAATATATACAAAATGCTTCCATTGGTTAATTTCACATATATATCAACCTCATGTATTGATCAAAGGTACAGCACTAACAATCAAAAGGAAAATAATAAAAAAAAAAAAAAAAAAAAAAAAAATTCAACATTAACAAATCCAAGCCAACAATCTGTCTTTTCTGTACATTTTCTATCTAATCTAAGGTTGATTTAGACTATATTCTGGTTCCCGAGAAAAAGTGGATAATAACCTCTTAAGCAAAAATAATATTAAAAATTTATGCTGTCATAACATTTTTAACGCTTAATAGTAACAGTAGTAGGCATTAAAAAGAAAATTGTATAATGTTCAGACAGCATTATAACATCTGTCATTACTTGCATATCTCAGAGGCAGTTGTATGTCTGTGCAATGTTAGAAGTGTGCTTCTGCAGGCCACATCCTTTGTAGGCAGGTGAGGGGATCTTCATTTTATTAAACAGAATATAAACATCATTGTATTCATTGTACTAGGTAGCAAAATGGAACTGACACTTATTGTTTGTTTTAATACCTTTAAATTATCACTTAAGACATACATTAACAGAAAACAAATCATATTAACATTTTCCATTTGCATATATTATACTTCACATATCTTTTCTTTCTTTGTAGGTAAAATCAGTCCAGCATTTCATAAATTGCTAAATTCCTGCCAGGGTTGATGCCACACCTCATGCCCTGCCTTCACTACCTGCATCAAGTAGACTGCATTTGTTGACTGGTGCAGTCATGCCTTCCAGTAGCAGTGCAAATGTAAGTAACATTTTTGCCACTCATTGGCAGCTGGCGGATCTTGTGAGGTATTTGATTGCCAAGAGGGAGAATTCTTGCACTGTCCTCCTAGAAACCAAGCTCTGGCAACTCATTGAGTCACATTCCTCCCAGCACTGATTCCAGCTCAGGAGCCAGGACCAGTGGTCACAGTACCCAGGGTGATGAGTAATCTCCCACTGTGGCTCTGCTGGCAGAAACTACATTTGGAAATAGTTGATCCTATCCTACAACCTACTGTTCTCTTCCCTTTTGTGTCCATGCTCATTCCTGTTAGTTTTACAATCCTTCTCTCCATATTGTATTTCCTCTGTTTACTGTCTCCCTTACCATTTTGTTCGCTCTCCTTCATTGTGTTACTCACACCCTTTCAGACATGCTTGTCTTCCCCGTTAACTAGCCTCCCTCTCTTACCTTCCTCTTACTTCCCTTATGTCCTTTCCCAGCATTCTGTTCTCTTTCAAAAAAGGGCACCTGAAACCACACAAAAAAAGTATATACATCTCACAAATACTTCTTAACTGCCCACATATCTGCAGAATGTCTAGATGTTTGCCTCATATTTTTCGGTGTGTTCCTCATAAAATATGTAGTTTTCTGGCAAATCATTGAGGATTAAAGACAGTAAATAATGAGATGCATTTGAGATTCAGACTTCATATCCTTGACAGGTTCAGACTTCATATCCTTGACAGATTCAGACTTTTTATCCTTGAGAGAATGTACAATAATGCAAAACCTACTATTTTAAAAACCGAACCACGATAATTAACTGGTACCCAAAGAAGTTTCAGTAACCTTGAATCCTTGGATTTTCAAATAAACGTCTTTATTCCAACACAGGACCGATACAAGAACCAAACAATCTTCACATAGGAACTAAGCGCTTTCACCCTTTCGTCCTAGGGCATCATCAGAGTACAAATTCTAGTAAAATCATCATCCCTTAAATACATACTCTTAGATAATTAATTAATTTTGCAATAATCCAATTAAAACAATAAAAACAGTTGTCTCTTAAAATAAAAGGTATAGTCAAAGAGAGAAGTTAAAGTCATATAACATAGCTAGAACATAAAACTGTCAAACTATTAACATTATAAACAATATATATATATAAAATATCTCATGTATATAATACATATCTTGAAAAACGCCAGAAGTGTCATAAAATGAATAATGACAATAATAAATAAAATAATATAATAAAAATGTAAATATTGAATAAATATTATAGTTAAAATATTTAAATATTTAAAATATGTTTGTATATATATATATATATATATATATATATATATATATATGTGTGTGTGTTATTTGTGATGCTGTAAATGAGTATTAATAAATAATTAATTGTAAGTAATAAATATATATATATATAAATAGAGATTTACTAAAAAAATAGTAAAAACATAGTTTGTACACATTACATAGTTATGTTGACACAAATTAAAAGAATTTGTAATAAAAATATTTGTAATAAAAGATAATGTAAATAAACATATTCAGTACGATTATAAACATATAGTTGAATAAAACTAAAACTAAACCAATTCTTTCACTGTATAGACTATGAACTAACCTTGTAAGAAATAATAATAATAATAATAATTTATATTGTAAAAACAATTATTGTAATAAATTTAGATTACTGTATGAATTACTATATAAATTGTGATTTCAGCTTGAGTATGCTGGCAATAGATATTTGATCATTAATGCCTGGCCACTTACTGGCATTTAATCTAAGTTGCCAAAGGCATTCTTTGGCTTCTAATAAGCTTTTGATGTCACCACCTTTATGTGCTTTATTGTAAGGTATTCTGTCAATCACGAAAAACAAGAATTTTTTAAAATTAACACAACCAATACTATGATTGTATAAAGCACTAGTCTGCTTGTGATTCCTAATATCACTCAAATGTTCAATAATTCTTGTTTTAAGTTTTCTATTCATTTTCCCTACATAATATGCTTGACATCCTGTGCATGAAGCTACATATACTACCATAACTGAGTTACAGTCACATACTCCTGGACATCTGATGGTCTTCTCGTAATTAATAATTGAGAGGTATGGTCCATTATTAATAAATCTACATATGTGGCGTGCACCACATTTGTTCATCTTAGATTTCTTAAACATGTCATAATTTACACAATTTTCAAACAGACTTTTTAAGTTTTTGCCCTTACTAAATGTAACCTTAGGTTTACTTCCTAAAATATTAACAAGTTCTGTGTTAGATTCTATGATAATACTCCATGAATCATGTAGTGCTTTAACAATTTGATCTAATTTTTCATTAAAAGGAATAACAAAAGTATCATGTCCTACAACCTTAGAATTTGAGACATCTTTTGGTGTTAGTCCATATCTTAAAAAAGGTTTGTATAATGCCAATCTGTTCTTCAAAATGTCTTGGCCAATGTTAAAAACAAATTCTACCGGGTAAGCTCTACTTAAAAACATGTTTTGTAGTTTTACAAGTTCCTGTTTAAACACTTCATCATTACTCACAATTCTGGACAACCTCACCATCTGTCCTTTTACTAGATTTCTCTTCTGATGGACAGGGTGACAACTGTCAAAATGTAAAAATGAATTGGAGTATGTCTTCTTCCTATAAATGTTTGATTCAAATTTGCTATCTTGTAAAGTTATCGTAATGTCCAAAAAATCAATTGTATTATTGGAAATATGACTTGTAAATTTTAAAAAATCTGTTGTTTGTCCTATATATGTGATGAAATCATTAAACTGGGCCACAGTACCTCTCCAAAAAATCAGAATGTCATCCAAGTAACGTAGGTATAATAAAATCTTACTCCAGTAACTGCTGGAAAAAACATATTCTGATTCCCATGCAGCCAGAACTAAATTGGCGTAGATAGGGGCACATTTTGCGCCCATAGCCACACCATTTTTTTGTCTAAAATAACAACCATTAAAATATATAAAATTGTTTTCCAAGACTAGTTCTAACATCTCAGATATCAATCGGTTCTCAGTACTGTTCTGTTGTTTATGTGTGTTAAGGCATGCTTCAAACAACTCAATGCCTTTTTGATGCGGAATCACAGTAAAAAGGTTAATTACATCTACAGTAGCCATCAAAAAGTCAAGGTTAGCATCAAAATTATTTACAAATTGTCTAATAGAATCAAGACAATGCCATGAGTCTCTTACAATGTGTGGTAACTTCATTAAAATATCCTTGCACTTAAAGTCAATATAGGCCGCTAACGCTTCAGTCTTTGAGCCTATAGCTGAGACTATTGGTCTAAAAGGAGGGTTGTCAATATGTTTATGAATTTTGGGAATCCCGAAAATAGATGGTATTATAGGGAATTCCACTAAAACATACTGATAAATTGGTGAATCAATCCTTCCATCCATAAGGTATTCATAGATTAACCAGTCAATTTTACTGTAGGCTTTATTAACTTCATGCCTACTCACCTTTACATAAGTTTCCTCATCATCCAAAAGTCTAAGCAGCCTATTTTCATAGTCTACATTTAACATAATAACCACCCCACCACCTTTGTCTGGTTTCATGATTCTGAATTTATCAGAACTTGTTAGTTCTTTGAGACAGAATTTTTCTGCTGATGTTAAATTATAGTTAAAGGCATTCTTATCACTTAGAATTCTTCTAATGTGTGTCTCACAAAGTTTTTCAAAAACTTGTATCATGAAATTCTGGGGTGGAATAAAGGTACTATGACGCTTAAGTGTAAAATTATAGGAATCATGAGACAAAACATTTGAATCTTGAAAAAATATTTTCAAATTTAAAAGCCTAGTATATGTTTTTAACTTTATTAAAACATTACCAATATCTAACTTAAAAGTAGGAACAAAGGTGAACCCTTTGCTAAACAAATCCAAATACTTATTGTCAAAATTATTTTTGGTAAAATTATATAAATTAAAACCTAAATGTGTAACAATTTTACAGTCAGTCAAATTCTGATTTACTTCCTCATGCTGACATGGGGTGTAAATATGTGAATTTACAATGTTATTAAGTTGTTTCACTTGGGTTATAGCTTCAGAGGGTACGTTGTCAACAATATTGTCAATATTATGGTCAGTTTCAATTGATGTTACCATCTGGCCATTCTTGGGCCTCGATTGTTGTAATTCCTTGGAATATATTGGTTGTAACTGCCCTGTCGCTCCCTTATTCTCTCTGATCTTCTTAAAATAGGCTGGTCTAAAAAATCTGACTGTAACCCCTCATCATTGTTAATATTATTAATATTATTAACATTATTAACATTACTTCTGTGTACATTGTCCTGATTACCATTGGAATTAAACCGATTTCTGACTCTATCATTATTAATATTGTCATAGTTCTGGCTGTTGCGCTTCATGTTTTTATACTCTTTAAAGTGTACATATGCTCTGTTATTTCTGTAATCATGACTATCTCTCTCAATTTTGCTATTTTTAATTTCCAAACCTTTATTAATGTATCTGTCAATGTCTTTAAAAATATTTTCCATTCTAAACTTGTTATGCTCAAATAATAAATCAGCCTTAATATCATTGTCTAAAACACATAACTTTTTTTTTAAAACATTTAATTTATCTGTATTATTACGAATAATTAGTTTTAAAAGTTCCAACCCAGTTTTATCAAAAAGTTGCAACAATTCAGTAAACAATGATGTACCCTCCATAAAACCATTAGGTAATTTAAATACACGTAGTCCCTTTGGGACTTGTTTTAACTCCAAACAGCATTCTAAAAATGCATTGTCCATCTGCAAAGATTTGAAATTCTTTAATGTCCTTTCAAATTCAGTAAAACATGAATTCAAAGTGCCCAAGTCCCTGGTTGCTGCTAAACCATCTCTGTTTAATAAAGGGGCGGAAAGAAAATCAAGTAAGTCCATGTTCCTATCAGAAGGATTATTTCTGTTCATATCCATTCGACGTACAGTCTGATTGTGACCACTATTGATTCTAATGTCAGCATTAGAGGACGGTCCAGCAACGCCCCCTCTATCTGACGTCACCACCTGCTGTTGAGGACTTTTGGATCATTGTCTAGCAACACCCCCGTGTAAACTAGTGTTAGGCGTTGAGTGCAGGGTAAGTAATTGTTCCTGCGAGTCCGTAATAAACAGTTCACCCTCAGTCCCTGCATTTAATTGTTGATCATGCAGCGCTTTAATGAGTTTATTCGTGATGTCAAGATGTTCTTGCAAAAGCCGCTGCATGCTAGAGGGTATGAACTAAATGCTAGAGGGTGTGAACTGAATAAATAACACTAATAGGTAACCAACAATTAGGATATGTTGCCTGTAACTAAAAAAGGCTGTATATAATAGTGTCAACTCAGAAATTGAAAAGTTAAAATAGAGCTGTATAGACACGGGATGATAATTTTCTTTTTTGAAACCAAACACAAGCGTTGTAGACCACACGAACAAGTGAATATGAAGTAGTTACTGTCATTACTGTTGTCACTATAACACGGTAAATGAATGAATGAAATTACCAGTGTTATTGTCCTTGATCCTTACGCAAAATTAACGAACAGAGACTTCGTTTGAAATTACCACACAAAAAAAATTACTTGCCGACGACCTGTCGCATCTGTTAAAGCAACTGTTGAAACAGAATGAACTAGTGTGGGCAATTAGTTCAGAAATTTCAGCAATATCAACGATTTCCCACGTAGAATATAACTGTCTTGTAGGTCCAAACCAATACACACATCCAGGATCAAACAGGCCACCGAAAATAGCTGTAGAAAACGAACCACAATAATTAACTGGTAACCAAAGAAGTTTCAGTAACCTTGAATCCTTGGATTTTCAAATAAACGTCTTTATTCCAACACAGGACCGATACAAGAACCAAACAATCTTCACATAGGAACTAAGCGCTTTCACCCTTTCGCCCTAGGGCATCATCAGAGTACAAATTCTAGTAAAATCATCATCCCTTAAATACATACTCTTAGATAATTAATTAATTATGCAATAATCCAATTAAAACAATAAAAACAGTTGTCTCTTAAAATAAAAGGTATAGACAAAGAGAGAAGTTAAAGCCATATAACATAGCTAGAACATAAAACTGTCAAACTATTAACATTATAAACAATATATATATATAAAATATCTCATGTATATAATACATATCTTGAAAAGTGCCAGAAGTGTCATAAAATAAATAATGACAATAATAATAAATAAATAAAATAATATAATAAAAATGTAAATATTGAATAAATATTATAGTTAAAATATTTAAATATTTAAAATATGTTTATATATATATGTATGTGTTATTTGTGATGCTGTAAATGAGTATTAATAAATAATTAATTGTAAGTAATAAATATATATATATATATATATATATATATATATATATATATATAGAGATTTACTAAAAAATAGTAAAAACATAGTTTGTACACATTACATAGGTATGTTGACACAAATTAAAAGAATTTGTAATAAAAATATTTGTAATAAAAGATAATGTAAATAAACATATTCAATACGATTATAAACATATAGTTGAATAAAACTAAAACTAAACCAATTCTTTCACTGTATAGACTATGAACTAACCTTGTAAGAAATATTAATAATAATAATAATAATTTATACAATCATAGTATTGGTTGTGTTAATTTTAAAAAATTCTTGTTTTTCGTGATTGACAGAATACCTTACAATAAAGCACAAAAAGGTGGTGACATCAAAAGCTTATTAGAAGCCAAAGAATGCCTTTGGCAACTTAGATTAAATGCCAGTAAGTGGCCAGGCATTAATGATCAAATATCTATTGCCAGCATACTCAAGCTGAAATCACAATTTATATAGTAATGCAAACCTACTATTTTAGCCAGTTTCATATTTTCATTTTTTTTTCATGACATTCAAATTATAGTACATGCATACTGATCAAATTCTGATGTTGTCAGGACTGGTGTAAGGAAGTATATGATGTTACTTTACTATATTCTACCTATCCTGCCTGAGTTTCACATATTCAGGGTTCAAGTAACTCACACTTATATATGAGTATACCATAATCTCTTTTCCATTGGGATGTGTGTCTCTGCTTTGGTCAGCAACTCCCTTTGCAATCATCTGTCCATTTCTATTGTTTTTGTTGCACTATTTCCCCCTCTGCACCCCACACATGGGCATTTGTGGCTTATTTCCTTCCATAGGACAGTTCTCTGTATGTAGTCTTGAGTTACAACAATACTTCAGCAATGTAACTTTAGTCTCGTGCATGCAGACGCATGACAACTAACACCGATGCTCATGCAGGTCAGTGTTTATAGCAGTTGATCACACTTTACTCTGGGTGGTCTAACATGATGCTGGTAGAAATTTAGAGACCTTAGAAATCTATAAAAGTGAACAATTAAAGAAGACAAAAAACGCTTTTACAAAACTGCAGCATAGGCATCAACACAATCACAAACTATTCTGGTTTTCAATTAAAAACATACTAAACCAAGGCCAGACCACCATACCCTCATCAGAAACTAATAACAACTTAGACAATATTACTCCTCAATCAATTTAAAACTTATTTCATCCAATCAGCCTATCCTGATTCAGATTTAATCCCTGTTTCCCTCACTGTCCACTTCTAGCCAAGTCTACCAGCAAACCACTTTCTATTTTCAACCTTTACAAATCACAATGATAAAACATCTCTTAAAGTTGAAAACTACAGCTCTACCCACAGGCAACCTTCCATCCGAGTATGTTAAAATGTCTCCCAGTGCTCTAGTCTACCTTGTTTCCATATTGATAAAACCACTCCATTAAAGAAACCATGTCCCTTCCCTGCAGAAGAAATCATACATAATGCCACTTCATAAAGGAGGGCCCTATACAGAATTTTATCCTGTCACTCTTTTCAAATATTTTGGAAAAAATGCATTCACTTCCATAGGTTACATGCAAAGAAAGCCAAACTGATGTGATTTAAATTCAAACAAATGTTAGCTTAGAAACATATTTTTAACATTACCTCAACAAAGAGCACCACATTAGAAATGGAACTCAAACAAAATTGTTGAGTGTCACCACAGGTGAAAATCTAAAGTAAGATCAACATGTTACACATGCCACCCAAAAATAAATAAATAAACAAATAAATAAATGAATGAATGAATAAATAAATAAATAAACAAATAACAAATGTGGATTTCTCTACAGTGCCAAAGCCTACCTCACAGAGTCAGCTAAAAAATTGATTGCATCACCTTATCTCCTTCCATCACTTCTTTATGTATCTTCTTTCTATCCTTACAAATCTAAACACTGTCCTCAAAATGAAGCTTAATGGATGCTGTTGTAAAATAGCAAAAATACAACCAACCTACCAGGCAGGACCCATCACTGTCTGGCACTAAACTAACCAAACGGGCTTCGTCTACCAAATCACCTAAGCTACTCACAACTATTTACAGCCTATAAGTACATAAAGCAAACAACTGCCCGTCACTACAGATCATCCACCAGCACTACTCTCCACCTAGGGATCTAAGTTCAAGCAACAAATTCTTACTGATCACTAGCAAGTCAAACAGCACTGCAGTGACTCACTATTCTCCATTTATTTCATAAACAGTGGTGCTCTAGCCTTTTTCCCTAAAAAGGACAATCTAAAGTATTTTCATCAAAAACTAAAACGGCTCCTGAATGCTTTGGGGCTATACAAATGCTCTCACAGAGACTAACATTTTAGCATATCATCCTCACCATCTTAACTTAGATTTTAACCACAGTATCTTTTTCTCAGCACAGCAACATCTTAAGTGCTAGTAATATCCTACCTCTTTATCTTACTCTCTCTCTCTCTCTGATTCTTACTAAACTGCTATTCCCAATAACTGTTCTGTTCACTCTTTTTCTGTCTCCTACCATTGTAAGTCTTTCACGTTTCAGTCGTGATGTAGTATAGAGCTACTTACTTGTGTTCCTCATTTGTGATAACTTGTTCTTCTTGCTACCTCCTCTGTAAGTCTTATAATCCTATCATATAGTTTGTATAGCATTCAAATATTTCTCATTGTTCACATTGGTATTTGTAAAATTTATTGCAGTCTTTGAATATTTCAATCTCACTGTGTATATTTTCTATTTATGGAGCTTTTCCTCTGGACCTCCACTAAAATGGGCTTCTAGCCCAGGTAGATTTTCCTGGTAATCAATGGCAACAAACAAACAAACAAACAAATAAATAAATAAGCAGTTTTATAGACAGGGCACTTAAAATAAGAAATCTAACTTCAATCTGAATAAACCTAGCTAACACTTACATAAAAGAATACTGATCTATCTGTATTAAGTTAACAAAATACTAAACCAGGATGGTACAGATTTATATATCAAACTTAAATAGATGGGAGAAATAGCATGGGATCATTACCCACATTCTTCACCAGGGGCTGGAGGTTAGCATAAAGATTAATGTGTTTACATCACAGACACAAGATACAGACTTTGATTCTCACTTTTGTGGAACTAACTAGGTGCAAAATAGTCCACAAAGACAGCTAGCCTAGCACCTACTTATGAACCAACGGATGCAACAAGGTCTCCAAAGCAAGACTGACATTATATTAGTTTTGACTCCAAATATATACCTTAGCTTTTATCTTTTTCACAGAAACCAGAGCAATTACAATAGTTCTTTCTCCTATTGAAAAGAATGTTAGTAGGTAAAACCAAAGGGTTTCACATGTATTATTCAACTGTTTATTTATTTATTTTATTTATTTTACATTTGTTGACCGGGCTAGTCTAGCTGGATACATGTCCATTTTCAGTAGAGGCCCGGGTGAAAAGCTCCACGTATTTGTACAGAGTTAATAGATGCTAAAAGATTAGAAGTTATACATTGTTGTCAAAAAAAAAAATATAAGATAATACAAAAGTTTTAACAAATAATGTAGAATAGTAATCCAGTTCTGTAAGGTACAGAGATAAATTTTACTTATATACATATATACATATAATTTTTGTGCAATAGGATGGATTGTTAATTTGTAATAGGTAGTAAATGAAGGAAGGGTGAGATAAGTGAGTGTGGGGGGGGCAATTAGTCAGGGTTAGTACAGGTGCATAGCCAGTGATTATTGAGATATGGTTTTAGATGTTTTTTAAAAAGAAAAAGAGAAGTCTGAGCTGTGCTATTGGAAGGAAGTTTATTCCATAATTTTCCTACAGAGTTGGAGAACAAGGAGTCACCTTCTGAGTTGTTGGATTTAGTAGTATTAATCAGCAGTTTGTTTGAGGAACTGTTAGCAGCTAGCTCTCCTTATAACTTCTACTCAGATCTATCATTTTTTAAACTTCCTCAACAATTAAGAGCAAGCCATTACTTATGTATTGAGTTGGAGGGATCACCTAACAATACATTTTTTAGCAAGATGAATTTACAGGTTTTAAGCATGTTTACTTCTGTGTTACATAAAAGAACAAGTACAATTTCCTGCCATTATTAACATATTTTATAAATGCAATTTCGTACTTCAAATTTCTATTGGAGATTCTGTAAAATTTAAATATAGCTTAAAATGTGTTAGCCTGAAAAAAAAAAAGACATGGCATTTTAAATATATTTATTTTACATTTGTATAACCCTGATATCACATACCCTACATATAATGTGCATTCTACCCTATCCTGCCATGTGCAGTGGCACCCTATTCACACATTACGTTATTCACCCCACTCTAACATACTCATACACACAGTGTTATCCCACCCCAACTTAACCTACACACTGAGACCCTGTATGGATAGTTTGTATCCTGACCATACTAAAATAATGACAGTCCATATATGCAGTGTCTATAAAATCCCATTCTAATATGTGCAGTAGGATGTATGCAAACTGTAAGAACCCAGAGTCAGGTGACCACATGAGGTCATTTTGCCAGTCCTCTTGGAAATTATATATAGATATTACAAAGAAAAATCTCAAAGTATAGAGTATTCTGTGTGGGAAGTCTGACCAGAAAGACCCTCCTCCACAGCATCTTGCCTTGTGGTAGTAAGTAACTTAACCTGGGAACACTAAACTTCCCTTAGATTCAGTTAGGAATATAGTGAAGCTTAGCTCAAAGAGTGTTTTTCTTTATTTGTATGAGTCTGTCCATCAATGTTAATTTCAATATTTTCTGTGATTTGAACTCTGTGGTTTGCTGCAAATATATATTCAGTATTTTCATGTTCTTTTATTATTTATTATTAACTATATTTAAACTTTTATTGTGGCTTGTCCTTGTAGAAAGTATTTAACCTTAAGTGTACATACATTTATTTGGTGACACTGTGCAGATCACTTCAGAAGGCTTAGCCCTCTTGGCCTAGCCATTTGTATTAGTATTAATGTTACACAGTATAACTGGACAGCCTTTGTTAAGATCTTTAGAGTATCTGATTGTGGAGTGCCAGGTGGCAGTGATAACTACCTTATACTCTTGTCAGAAGGGGACATAGCAGGTAAATCTGTGACAGCCTTTTCCCAGTGTGTGTGTGTGTGTGTGTGTGTGTGTGTGTGTGTGTGTGTGTGTGTGTGTGTGTGTCTAAAATCAGATCTCTCAGTGCGTGTGTGTCAGCTACTTGGGACAGGGACACGAAGCCATGAGGTTACAGAGAAGGTGCTGGAGGACTTGGCTTGGACACTCAGCTGAGGACCTGACCCTAAAACTGTACCAGTGGGGAGTCTTATTGGAGACCTGGAGGGAGACAGATATAGAAACATCCAGACCCCAGGCTGAGTTTGTTCCCTGTTTGCTCTTAAGGGAAATTGTACTCGATGCAGAGAATTCTGCATCTGGAAATACTGCGTGTATGTATCCATTTGTATTCCAAGTGCACATTGCTCTCCAGTGTCAGTTGTGAGGATTCAGGCTCCTTGATTATTGGTCCAGCATGGGGACAACATATATTGATAGCCATCACACACTGGTAGCAGTGGTAGGAATCATATGTTGGTGGCAGTGAAGACACTATCACATGCTCACACATTGGTGAGCAGCAGTGTGGATATTGAATTTATGTAGCCTGTAAGCAATTGTTACTAAAGAAAGGTGTAGTCTCAGCAGCCACACAGTAGACATTCAGAGTTTCATATCACAATAGTTTATTTACTTTTTGTTAGCTTAGTAAGGGAGAGCAGGCAATGATGTTGGCAGACGATTATGGCAAGCTGACAAGGAACCAGTTGGCTGAGATGTGCCAAGCCAAAGGACTGGTGCATGTCAATTTGACTAAAGGGGAAATACTTGCTGCCTTAATCACAGTTGCATCACAAATCAGCAACCAGGAAAACAACCAGACTGGCATTGGGGATGTACAGTGCTCAGAAACAGGACAGTTCAACTTTTCCTCAAAGGACTTAAAAATCCATATGAAGTAAAGGAGACTTGAACTGGAGTCCAAATGTTTGGAATTAAAATCAGCAGGCAGACTATGGCATTTGGAGATTGAACTAGAATTAGCAGAGAGACTGTGGTGTTTGGAAGCTAAATAAAATTAGAGGCACAGGCAATATGAAAAGGAAATTCTGACTCTTTGTCAGGGTCATGGAGATAGTGGGGAAGGGAGTGATTGTACCCCAGAAGCAATAAAGATCAGTAAACTTCTTCCTCAGTATGAAGAAGGTGATTTTTTTTAGTTTTATTCATATATTTGAAAAAGTATGCCAACAGTATAATGCTGGCTGAGGGGCTCTGGGTACAGTTCCTCACCCCTTACTCCATGGTAAAGCTGTAACTGTTGTTCCTAAATTGTCTGATACTGATTGCATAGATTATGATCAAGTTAAGCACTGTTTATTACAATGTTTTAAGTTAACACCTGAAGCTTATAGAAAAAAGTTTCATGAGCATAGACGGAAGGCAGATGAAAACATATGTTACTATATTGCTGAACTAAGCACTTATTTTCATAGGTGCTTGAGTGGGTGTCAGGCCACCAGTTTTGAAAAGCTGGCAGACCTTTTGTTTAGGGAACACACCCTTAGCACTTTGCCTGAGGACATGAAAATCTGGTTGGCAGACAGGAAATGCAACTCTGCAGATGAGTTGAGGAAAGAAAGACCTATACCTAGCAAGCAGGGCATCACTGCATAGGAAAGGGATACCCAGTGCTGCAAACGGATATAAGGGAACCCATGGTGGGCAGCCTAAACTGCCCCAACAGAGTCTGTCAGTAGCAAGGGAAGTCACTAGTTCAGGTACATGGCCAGGATCAAGGGTTAAATGTTTTAAATGTAATCAGTGGGGCCATTGGATGGCACAGTGGTACAGCAGTAGTGTTGTCATCTCACAGCAAGAGGTTCTCTGGTTTGATTCTTGGCTGGAGTGCCTTCTGTGCAGAGTCTGCATGTCCTTCCTGCATTTGTGTATTACAAAGACATGCATCTGGAGCAAATCTCCCTGAACTTCCAATGAAAATAGGCTTCGTTCCAATTCGGACTTTCCTGGTAAACAAATGTTAAATAAATAAATAAACATATACATAAATACATACATACATACATACATACATACATGTAGCATATAGATGTTGATGGAGGCAAGGTGGGAAATAAAAAGTGGGGGAACCAGCAAGTGGGAATAATAGAATGGCAGTGGTAAGTTTTCTGGAGACAACAGAGTACCAAACTACAAACACAGTTTATATCCGATCTTGGTGGAAAGAAAACAGGCCACTGCCAAGAGAGACACACAACTTCTGATATAAGCATTGTGAAGCCTGCAGTGGTTAAAGAGGAGCAGTACTTGCTTGGGCAGTCCATTCCAGTCAGAGTTTTAGGAGGGATCCCATTCCAAATGCCTTTGGCCAGGGTTTACCTTGACTGGGAGGGTGGAAAAGGAAGCAAGCAAGTAGGTGTATTTGAGGATATGCCTGCAGATGTCTTGATAGGGAATTATTTTGATAATGCAGTACCTTGTATGCATGCAGTGGCATGCAGTCAGGCTTAGAGACAGGCTTGTTGGTCTGGTTGCTTGGGGGAGACCCAGACAGACCACACATTTGAAGTCAAGACTGATGATGTGGCTACTGCAGGGAAGGAACTACCCTGTAGAAGTGAGGCTGTAGGTGAGACACAGCTGCTGGTGAGTACTGATGTACCCTTGTATAAAGTGACTGCAAGGGCAGAGGTGAGTAGTAGTACCCAGGCTGACAGTGAGGTACCGCTGTTAGATACTGCCAGATTTCCTGTAGAGGGGAGCTGGGAAGAGTTACAAACAGAGAGATGAGACAGACTCAGCTCTTGGACCCTACATTACAGGACTTGAGGGAGGTAGCTAGGAAGGTACCTTGTTCTCAAGGAAAATGGATTTTGTATACTGGTAATCAAAGCCAACAATATAACAATATTAGCAGTGGTGGACATCACACAAACACAGTGTGCATCCCTGCCCATCCTATCACATACTGTGTCACTGTGTAGACACAGTCTGTATCCCTCCCATTCTAATGCAATGATATTCCCATGTGTATCACATCCCATTTTAACATATACTCTCCAGCAAACAGTGTATCCTATCTCATTCGAACATATGCAGTAGCAACCTACATACAAAATACGCATTCTGCACTATCCTAACCATTACAGTGATATCTCATGCAGAAAGCATAGATGCCTCCCTATCAAAATAGATATAGCAACATCCTGTATACACCATGTATACCCATCCCCATCCTGTTTCACACAGTGATACCCTATACATGCAGTATTTAACCTACTCCATACAGTGTGTGTCTTTCTCCATCTTAACTCAAGCAGTCACTCCAGTATGCATCCGCATCATGTTTTTAAAAATATTAGTAAAGGCCAAGTTTTAAGAGTGTCAAGAGTAGTAGCTAATGACGATAATTTTCAGATAGAAATAAGAGCTTGGAAGATAGATTTATGGTGAGAGGATATAATAAGAATAGGCTACAAAATATATTGGATTATATGATACAAAATAGGAAGGATGAATGTAGACTACATTTTTCACCAAATCTCCCTATTTTTTAGAAGTAAGCAAGCTAATAATATTAGATACAGAGTACCAATAACATTCTCTAAAGGTTCTAATGGTATTGTAAATATCATTAAGAAACATTAGTCTATTTTGACCAGAAATTCAGAGTTGAAGAATATAATAGGTGCAGAACCTAGCTTCACATATAAAAAGAAAATATCTTTAAAACAAATGTTATGCCATCATAGAATACTTACATATGGAAAAACTGCTAGCAGGAATAAGAAAGATGATAGATAATTACTAAACCATGATGTAGCTGCAATTATTGTGATTATATTGACATCTCTGGAGAATGTTGGTACCCAGATCAGCTTAACAGCTATAAGTTTAATGTTTCAGCTACATGTTAGAGTACACATGTAGTGTACTTAGCACACTGCATCATATGCAAAGCATTTTATGTAGATAAGACTGATAGGTGTCTAAAGGATCACATACGAGAACATTTATACAATATTAGCAATGGTTCTTCGAACAATGCTTTATCTAAACATGTAAAAGAGACCTCAATTACACACAAATTCAAATTTTTAGTTATAGGTAAGGTTGAAGTCAGTCAAAAGAAAAGAGATATACAAAATGCAACAGAATGTCTTGAAAGTAAGTGGATAATTAGGTTAAGAGCTGATTTTGGGTTTGGTTTAAATGATAAAGTTCCTATTAAGCCAATGGTGAAGGTGCATCCACTTTTTAGATAGCACTATTGTTAAATTATATGTATGTATAAAGTGTTTTGCATATACTTTTATGTAAGTTCATATGGATTTGACAGTTTATTTTCATTGTATATTTTTATCTCTTTAAATATTTTACTGATTTGGACATGTGACTTACAACTGGTATATAAATTGATTCATTGGAGTTTGGGATTTGTTACATCTGAAGAAGCAGTCTTTAGTACTGCAAAAGCACTTATGTGTATAAAATAAAAATGGGCTTCTTATATGAACATGGCCTGGTCTCGTCTCACCTTGTTGATTGTCTTTGGATTTTATTCTCTGTTACATTTAGTGAGTCATTTATCCAGCACATATAGGTGTTTATTTTTCCTTACTATTTATAGTGGTTTATTTTTTTTAGTTGTGGTGTTGTGCTGAATTAAGCCTTTCTAGATTTGTACTGGTTCCAGTGATCCTTATTTATATATTAACAGTTTTATGCTGAATGGTAACTTTGCACATGTAGTGGTGATACCACTTAGGCTGAAACTACACAATGACACTGCAGTAGTTCCTGAAATATTCTCTGCAAAGTGGTTCCAGGCTGTTGACACACCTAAAATTCTCCTGGAAATGTGCCAGCATTTAATCTGGCATAAATTCACTATTAACTTTGTAAGTGTTCACTATTTTTCTTGTAACTCACAACATAGCCAAGTATTATAACAACCTCAGGAATGTAACAGTGCTAAACTTCAGATGCAGGAAACAATTACATTTGTGTTCATAACTCATCACAGATGATTGTACATAGTGACTACTTAATCACTCTTTAGCAAATAATTTTGCAGTAATGTTAAATAGTGTATTAAATGAGTCCTAAAACAAGGATTATAAAAAATCAATTGAACGTACTAATTGAAAAATGACAAATTAAGATATTGAAGGAAATTAAGGCCCATGTATTTTACCTACTCTAGCTACTGTTATCTGGACAATGTACATAGGATCATAGGACCGTAGGAGATTACTAGACTATCGATCCAGAGGTCATTTTAAGCCTAGCTGTTTCAACCCAATGTAATACCATAGAAGTACTAGTCAATACTCTAGATTGCATTTAATGATGACTGCCCATGTCCAAGAGGGTTGTGGGTGCTATCTGCAGTAAGAATTTACAGTGCCCCATCCACTCCTCCAGGATCCTCTTGAAGTGTCATAAAAGTGCTCTATTTCACATGAATTGGTAGCCTGTTCCAAAGATGTGGCAGTCACTGGGAGATAAATCTGTCCATCCAGCATATCCTATTTAAGTCACAGGCCATATTTAAGTCCCTGGAATGGGTAGCCCTAGACCCATTAGATTTATGGATATGTAGTAAGTTCATTAAGTTTGGATCTTGGATTGCTCTATAGGCCAGGCACAAGTCTTCCCTAGTAAGTCTGTATGATACGGAGTATAGTGACAGGGACTTCAGTCAGTCTGTGTAAGGCTCATGCTGATGGCCATTGATCTTCTTTGTTGGAAACTTCTGAGGTCTTCTAACTGCTGCAAGTGCTTAGCACTGTACATACCAAATGGGGTGTTAAACTAATTTAAGTGTCGGATAAGTGCTGAGTATAGGGGGTTTATAACTTCTTTTGCTATCAAGGTGATACCTTTACTAATCAAGTGATCTATGTGGAAAGCTTTGCTTACAATGGTAAACATGTGGTGGTCAAAGATAAGGTCACAGTTAACCTGTGATCCCAGGTCCCTTACCCACTTTATAGATGCTTAAAGTCTTATTGTTGATTTGATTTATTTATTTATTTTATTTCCAGTTTGATTACCGGGGAAGTCCACTGGGCCAGAACGTACCCATTTTCAGTGGAGGCCCGGGGAGAAAAGCTCCAAAAGCAAAGCAAATACAATCTAAGTTACATAGTGTAAAATATAGTAATAAAATATATACATTTGGAATAACATTACATTGAATACAGTTAGTAAAAAAGCAAATACACGCAGTATACTTCAAAAAACATCATTCAGGAAGGTAGATACAATAGATTTAGTAGTTTCCTTAAGTAGCAGGTTTGACTGTATGAAAAGAAGGTGTAAGGTTACATGCTATTTACAATATTTACATATGAGGAGTAGAGAGAGAGAAAGTACATAAACTGAGAGTAGAATATAGTTTGATCAAGCAGTGATCGAGAGAGAAAAAGAGAAGAAAAGAAGATAGTATTAGGGTAGAGTAAAGAGAAAGGATGTAGAGGGTTCAAGGGGAATTTATGTAGATTTATGTAGGATGTAAGCAGGTGCACTTATGTTTAGAGGATAAGTAAGAGAAAAGTTGGATTTTGAAGGCTTCAGTGTTAGATGTTGTTCTAAGAGAAGAAGGAGAGAGTTCCATTTCCTGCCAAGAGAGTAGGAGGGAAGGAGCTGGCCAGCAGGGCGATTGGGTTTGTGGATGGTGATTAAATTTTGGTGTTTAGATCTAAGAGATCTGTTTGGGGTGTAAGGCGGAAGGATGTTTGCTAGGGCTGGGCATTTTTCAGGGTAGAATATTAATTTGTGAGCAGTGGTTAGTTGGAGATAGTCTAGGTAGTTAGGGAGTTCTAGCCAGTTCAGAGTTTGTAGGGAAAGACAATGGTGAGAAGAGGTTTTAGATTTGGTAGCAAATTTAGAGATTTTATTATAGCAGATTTCGAGTTTAGTGGAGATGGAAGAAGACAGGTTAGTAAGGAGAGGGGCTCCATATAGTAGAGATGGTAGAAGATAGGTAGTTGCTAAGGAATGTCTAGCGGAGTTGGAGAGAAAGCAGTTGTTCTTATAGAGCATACCTAGCTTTTGGTGGGTTTTCTTTATGTTTTGTTGTATGTGGCTATCAAATTTGAGGTGCTCGTCTATAGTGATGCCAAGGAGTTTTGCAGATGGGACCACCTCTATGGTTGACTTTGTTTGGCTTATGATTTTGAATGCTGTTTTATCAAATGTGCAAGCCCTGGAGGGAGCGGAGAGAAGAATTTTGGATTTATTAGAGTTTAGAGAGAGATGATTTTGGTGCATCCAGTTCTCAGTAGTGGAAAAAGCTATTTGGGTTTTTGTCAGTTTGATAGTGTGAAGGAGCATTGTTTGTGCTGAAGGGAATGATGAAAACATTTCTTTGCATTCATGTTGAGACCATGAATAATGCAACAGTTTTTGGACTGTATGAAACCCTCCTTGAGTGTACTGACATAATTTGGGGATTCAATGATTGCACCTAGTTTACAGTTGTCTGCAAACCTGGTCAGCCACAATCCTTTATTTTTGACCTGAACTTCTGAAAAGTATATACCAAACAGTAGGGAGCCCAGCACTGACCCCTGTGACACCCCAGTGGTAACAAGTCTGCTGGTTGATGTGGAGTCACCCAGTTTGATAGTGTCTGTCCAGTTTGTGAGCCAGTTAGCAACCCCTCCTGCAATGAAGGGGTTTACATTCAGTCTGCTAAGTTTATTGGTAATGCCCAAAATGTGGGATTGTGTCGAAAGCCTTTGCTAAGTCATGGCATGCTGTGAGCACAGATTTGCCCTCATCAATGGCCTTGGTCATACTTTCAAAGAAATCCACTGGATTTAACAGACAGCATTTGCCTTTCACAAAGCCGAATTGGGTAGGGTTCAGGGTTTGGAGTTGACCTATGCCTTTATGAGGTCTCTCCCTTTTTTAATTTCTCCAAGTCTTTTGGGTTTCTAATACAATAACAGGAATAGACCCGATTCCTAAGTCAAAGTATGATTAAGGTTTATGAAATTACTATTGTTTCAATCTTTGATGTCAGCCAGAAGTGCAGCAACCGCAATGTGTCCAGTAACGACTCCTGCAATTTGTATGGAATTCATATGGAATTACTTGTATAGGTAACATATCTAAATACAATTGTAGATTCTTTTTAAAAGACCCATTGCTCCTACTACTATTGGAATTGTTTGAGTATCTTCCTTCCACATTGTTCTCACTTTTTTGCCTGCAGTTCCTGATATTTTATGACTTTATGTGTGTGTGTGTGTGTGTGTGTGTGTGTGTGTGTGTGTGTGTGTGTGTGTGTGTGTGTGTGTGTGTGCGTCTCTCTCTCTCTCTCTCTCTCTCTGTACGCAAGACACATGCAGCCACTGGGTGTATTGATTTCAATGATCAATACTACTTTTTTCTTTTTTCATGGACCACTGTATCATTTTTTTTTGCATCTGTCTTTTGAACAGTTGGTAACAGGTGATACCATGTGATGTAGATTTCATCATTTTCTATGATGCTTTGTGGCTCATATTTCCAGTGTTTTTCAGCTACTTCAATATTATCATGCTTGCACAATCCCCAGTACAACAGTCTTGCCACATTATTATGCCTTTCAGTATACAGATCTTCTGCTATTAGGATGTCACAGCCAGCAACAAGGTGTGCAACAGTTTCTAATTCTGTTTTCAAAATCTACATTTGTCTGTTTCTCCCACATGTTCAATGGACTTTGTAAACCAAAATAAAAAGTTCGAACGGATCCAGAAACTGCCACAGACCACAAGTTGATAAATTCAAAGAATAACCAAGGATTAACGCTTTATTTATACTGCGTTTTCGTCCACAAGTGACTTCATCAGATAACAAAGTGTACTCAATACAAGCTGAGCTTATATACATGTGCATTAAAATCTTGTCCAATCATGACAACCATTCAATTAAAAACTAAATATTTTGCACTTCTTTTCCTGTGTCATACTTTTCATTATAAATAATTAACTTTAAAACATTTCTAAAACACAATAAGATTGAGGTATGTTTAAATAAACTACATTATATTATGTTGAAATCTTTTGATCCACTTATTTCTTGTTGATATTAATTTAATATTGAAGTGAGAAAATCAGTGGTTTGTTTTAAATGCCTTTGACTCACATCTTGTTAGCTATAGTGCCATCTAGTGACCTCTTTTAATATGGCAATTGATTTTATATCATATCTTCATTGCTTTTAATTTTAGAAGGGGTAAAATGGAAATGTGTTCATTTAAGCCAGGGTTTTTATTTGCTTCTAGATGTAATTGCCACCATAGTTCTTTGTAGGCTATGTTCTCTTCCCAGGGACCCCTCTTATGTCCATTTTCACCTGGTCCAGAACAAAAAATCTGTATTCGTATTCCATACATAGTTGGGAGTGTCTAAAAAGTGCGTTAGTTTCTTTCCCTTTCCTGATATCGTATGTGTGTTCGTAAATCCTTTTCTTCAGGGTTCTCTCAGTCTTCCCAACATAAAATGATGCACATTTTCTACAGATTACCAAGTAAACCAAGCCCTTGGACTCGCAATTGAAATAGCCCCTACCTTGTAACCATAGCTCCCTACTGCTTAGATATATTTTTTCCTGGTTTATTATGAATTCACACTGTCCACATTTTCCACATTTATAGGTGCCTACCTTATCAGAGTTGGTTCTCTCACCTTGTTTTCTTCTATTCTTGTTCCCTAATTCTAGGATGTTCTTTATATTGTTGGAGTTTTTGTACACAATTCTTGGTTGTACTTCTGATATTCCTTCTATATCTGATAGAGTGGTGAACCTGTTCCACTCCTTTTGAAAGACGTCTTTCACCCTTTTGTTTAGAACATTATATTCTAATACAAGTGCTTGTGTATAATTTTCTTTTTTGGATGTGTCGTTGTCAGTTACGTCCACTAGTTGCTCCTTTACCCCCTTTATGGGTTTGAATCTCCCTTTTCTTGCTTCAGTGACCTCATTTCTGAATTGCCAAATAAACTGTTTAGGATATCCTCTCTCACTGAACATCTCCTCTAGTTTATTACATTCTTTGTTGAAGTCGTCATCAGTGCTGGTCATCCTAGACCCCCTGACAAATTGGCCTTTCACTAGATTTTTCTTACAGTGGATAGGGTGTCCACTGTTGAAATGAAGGAATGAGTTAACATATGTGTTCTTTCTGTGTACTTTCGTTTCCAAGGTGTCATTTCCTTTTATTATTTCCACATCTAGGTAGGTGATTCTTGTGTAGGATGTGGTGTGTGTAAATTTTAGGAAATTGGTGGTTCCTTCTATGTATTTCATGAATTGATCCAGTTTGTCCTGACCTCCTATCCAAAAAATTATTATATCGTCGAGGAATCTTTTATATAATAAGAAATATTCTGCAAATTCCGACCGGGTAATGTGTTTTTCCTCCCAATTGGCCAGAACTAAATTTGCAAAACTGGGTGCGCAAGCCGCACCCATTGCCACCCCTTGAATTTGTTGAAAAAGTTCCCCTTGATATAGGAAAAAATTGTTCCTTAATACTGAGTCCATGAAACCTATACATGCTACTTTGTCTTCAAATGTTAAACTATTGTCTCCAAACACCTCTTCCTCGAACATTCTGATACCTTCGTGGTATGGTATGGAACCAAATAGATCTACTATGTCGATTGTTACAAATATCGTCTCCTTATCAAACATCTCTGGTCCCAATTCTCTTAGTAAGTCCCAAGAGTCTCTCAAGATGGCTTTCTTATTTTTCCATATGTGTTTTGTCTTTGTATCTACAAATATGGCTAAAGGTGTCGTTTTGGACCCTTCTGCTGATACTATGGGTCTAAGGGGGGGGGTTTCCATGTCTTTATGTATTTTCGGAATACCGAAAATGATTGGAATTTTTGGTTTATTAGTTTTCAAAAAAGTGAGCATTTTTTCTTCGATGACACTTTCCATGACCATGTCCTCCAACATTGTGTCTATCTTCTGATATGCTATGTTTATTTCGTTGCGTGAAACTGTCCTATATTTGGTTTCTTCCATTAATATTTTGTTCATCCTTCCTTCATATTCTATGGATTCCATAAAGACAATACCCCCACCCTTGTCAGGTTTCATGACCCTAATCATCTCGTTGTTTCTGAGCTCTTCTAAAACTTTTGACTCTTTTGTATTCAAGTTGTGTGTAAATCTCACATCTTTGTCTAACTTCTTTACTTCATTTTCCATTACTTTTTCAAAGTTTTTTAATTGTGATTGAATGGGTGGGTTAAAGATGGATTTCCTTTTTAGAATTCTTTGTTCCTCGGAGGCTTTTATTATGTTTCTCTGAAGGTAAAACTCCTCTTTCCTAAATAATAATTCCAAATTGACCTTTCTAATGAAGAGTTTTATGTCTATTAGTGTTTGCACTCTTTTTCCTCTAGATAGGGGTATGAACTTGAAGCCCCTTTCCATTAATGTAAAGTGCTCTTCGTTCAGTTCCAGGTTACAAAAATTGTATATTGTGAAACCTTTATATGTATGTTTATTACCCTCTTTTAGTATGTAGTTGGTTTTGTCTGTTGTGGGAGTGGGTACAGATACTAATGTCTGTAATTCCCCCTCCCCCTTATCCCCCCCCTCTTGTGAAAATTTTCCCTGTTTCTATTTTCTGGGCTGTATTCATCCAGTTGTCTCTCTAAGGGTGGGAAATCATTATCATAGTTAAAATGACGTGTTTCTATATAAGGGTCCTTATATTCGTTTCTTCCACCCTGTATATCTTGCCCTCTTTTGTTATAAGTTCTCCTTTGGTATGAGGGGATACTACTACACACTGGTTTGGGATAGTTAGTTCCATTCTCATATTCAAGAATGTCCCTTTTAAGTTTTTCTAATTTCCTGTTAACCAACCCTTTACATTTCTCTTCCGTTTCTCCTTTTAACTCTTGGTATCTCTGCCTATTTTCTTTAATTTCGAAAACTAGGTCATTTTTAATATGTGAGTCTAACTCATTGATTTGCTCTTGTATGATTACCAGGTTCCTATTGTTTTCCTCAATAATACATTTGACAATATCCAAACCACATCTGTTAAAAATTTTTAAAAGTTCTGTGTGGAATACAGATCCCAACTGAACATTGTTGGGATATTTCCAAGTCCGAAGTCCCTTGGGGACAATATCTCTTCTCAAACACTCATTAAGGTATCCATTCTCAATGATAATGGATTTGTATTTATACATGAGCCTGGATACATTGTCTACATTTTGCTTAAATGAATGAAAGTTATGTTGTGGAAGGTTATTCACTTCCTTGGAATTAAAATTGAAAGTGAATGGTTCATTCAACCAATTATTCATCTCCGTTTTACTGGAGAAAAGTACAGTACCTCTGTGTAGACGTCCCTGTGAATCATTGCCTTCGCGGTTGCACTCACGAGCGTCATCCTCCATATTTGGAATGTCCCAGTCCTGCAGGACACCGGGTGTGGTTGCTGGGTCAAAAGTTTGACCATTCGGTCCTCCCCAGTCCGCTTCTCCGCTTCCAGGGCCTTGACTGTGCCTTTTGCGTTTGAATCGCTGCTGGCGTTCGCCTGCTCGATCATCACGATAATCCTCTTCCGGGTATTGTGCACGCTGCACCATTGATTCACACAGGGGCGTTAATAGATCAACGAGCGCTGTCAACTGTCCCACCAGTTTCCTGGCCTGGCTCCCGTCTTCATTGACGGGTACTGTCTCCTTCTCCTTCTCCATGCCGTAAAAAACCACAACACCAACAAGAAAGTAACGGCCAACCTCCGCTCAGTACCAAACCAAAATAAAAAGTTCGAACGGATCCAGAAACTGCCACAGACCACAAGTTGATAAATTCAAAGAATAACCAAGGATTAACGCTTTATTTATACTGCGTTTTCGTCCACAAGTGACTTCATCAGATAACAAAGTGTACTCAATACAAGCTGAGCTTATATACATGTGCATTAAAATCTTGTCCAATCATGACAACCATTCAATTTAAAAACTAAATATTTTGCACTTCTTTTCCTGTGTCATACTTTTCATTATAAATAATTAACTTTAAAACATTTCTAAAACACAATAAGATTGAGGTATGTTTAAATAAACTACATTATATTATGTTGAAATCTTTTGATCCACTTATTTCTTGTTGATATTAATTTAATATTGAAGTGAGAAAATCAGTGGTTTGTTTTAAATGCCTTTGACTCACATCTTGTTAGCTATAGTGCCATCTAGTGACCTCTTTTAATATGGCAATTGATTTTATATCATATCTTCATTGCTTTTAATTTTAGAAGGGGTAAAATGGAAATGTGTTCATTTAAGCCAGGGTTTTTATTTGCTTCTAGATGTAATTGCCACCATAGTTCTTTGTAGGCTATGTTCTCTTCCCAGGGACCCCCTCTTATGTCCATTTTCACCTGGTCCAGAACAAAAAATCTGTATTCGTATTCCATACATAGTTGGGAGTGTCTAAAAGTCGTTAGTTTCTTTCCCTTTCCTGATATCGTATGTGTGTTCGTAAATCCTTTTCTTCAGGGTTCTCTCAGTCTTCCCAACATAAAATGATGCACATTTTCTACAGATTACCAAGTAAACCAAGCCCTTGGACTCGCAATTGAAATAGCCCCTACCTTGTAACCATAGCTCCCTACTGCTTAGATATATTTTTTCCTGGTTTATTATGAATTCACACTGTCCACATTTTCCACATTTATAGGTGCCTACCTTATCAGAGTTGGTTCTCTCACCTTGTTTTCTTCTATTCTTGTTCCCTAATTCTAGGATGTTCTTTATATTGTTGGAGTTTTTGTACACAATTCTTGGTTGTACTTCTGATATTCCTTCTATATCTGATAGAGTGGTGAACCTGTTCCACTCCTTTTGAAAGACGTCTTTCACCCTTTTGTTTAGAACATTATATTCTAATACAAGTGCTTGTGTATAATTTTCTTTTTGGATGTGTCGTTGTCAGTTACGTCCACTAGTTGCTCCTTTACCCCTTTATGGGTTTGAATCTCCTTTTCTTGCTTCAGTGACCTCATTTCTGAATTGCCAAATAAACTGTTTAGGATATCCTCTCTCACTGAACATCTCCTCTAGTTTATTACATTCTTTGTTGAAGTCGTCATCAGTGCTGGTCATCCTAGACCCCCTGACAAATTGGCCTTTCACTAGATTTTTCTTACAGTGGATAGGGTGTCCACTGTTGAAATGAAGGAATGAGTTAACATATGTGTTCTTTCTGTGTACTTTCGTTTCCAAGGTGTCATTTCCTTTTATTATTTCCACATCTAGGTAGGTGATTCTTGTGTAGGATGTGGTGTGTGTAAATTTTAGGAAATTGGTGGTTCCTTCTATGTATTTCATGAATTGATCCAGTTTGTCCTGACCTCCTATCCAAAAAATTATTATATCGTCGAGGAATCTTTTATATAATAAGAAATATTCTGCAAATTCCGACCGGGTAATGTGTTTTTCCTCCCAATTGGCCAGAACTAAATTTGCATTTGTATTAGAATATAATGTTCTAAACAAAAGGGTGAAAGACGTCTTTCAAAAGGAGTGGAACAGGTTCACCACTCTATCAGATATAGAAGGAATATCAGAAGTACAACCAAGAATTGTGTACAAAAACTCCAACAATATAAAGAACATCCTAGAATTAGGGAACAAGAATAGAAGAAAACAAGGTGAGAGAACCAACTCTGATAAGGTAGGCACCTATAAATGTGGAAAATGTGGACAGTGTGAATTCATAATAAACCAGGAAAAAATATATCTAAGCAGTAGGGAGCTATGGTTACAAGGTAGGGGCTATTTCAATTGCGAGTCCAAGGGCTTGGTTTACTTGGTAATCTGTAGAAAATGTGCATCATTTTATGTTGGGAAGACTGACAGAACCCTGAAGAAAAGGATTTACGAACACACATACGATATCAGGAAAGGGAAAGAAACTAACGACTTTTAGACACTCCCAACTATGTATGGAATACGAATACAGATTTTTGTTCTGGACCAGGTGAAAATGGACATAAGAGGGGTCCCTGGGAAGAGAACATAGCCTACAAAGAACTATGGTGGCAATTACATCTAGAAGCAAATAAAAACCCTGGCTTAAATGAACACATTTCCATTTTACCCCTTCTAAAATTAAAAGCAATGAAGATATGATATAAAATCAATTGCCATATTAAAAGAGGTCACTAGATGGCACTATAGCTAACAAGATGTGAGTCAAAGGCATTTAAAACAAACCACTGATTTTCTCACTTCAATATTAAATTAATATCAACAAGAAATAAGTGGATCAAAAGATTTCAACATAATATAATGTAGTTTATTTAAACATACCTCAATCTTATTGTGTTTTAGAAATGTTTTAAAGTTAATTATTTATAATGAAAAGTATGACACAGGAAAAGAAGTGCAAAATATTTAGTTTTTAAATTGAATGGTTGTCATGATTGGACAAGATTTTAATGCACATGTATATAAGCTCAGCTTGTATTGAGTACACTTTGTTATCTGATGAAGTCACTTGTGGACGAAAACGCAGTATAAATAAAGCGTTAATCCTTGGTTATTCTTTGAATTTATCAACTTGTGGTCTGTGGCAGTTTCTGGATCCGTTCGAACTTTTTATTTTGGTTTGGTACTGAGCGGAGGTTGGCCGTTACTTTCTTGTTGGTGTTGTGGACTTTGTAAACCAATGTGGATGTAGTTCACTGTCTTGGGTGCCAATATTAACCTTTATCTTTTGGTTTAAATTTGCCTCCTTTAACCATTCCTGCATTCCATCCTTATCAAACTGAGATTGTTCCAGGAGTTTTCTATACTTGCAAATATATTTATTCATTTTCCACATATCTTGTCTTCTCATCTGGTCCTTCAATTTATATTCTTTCTTTTGTTTTTGACACATTCAGTTGCTGCCTGTTTTTTATCTACTTCTGGTTTAATTTCCATTCCCACTTGATGCTGATATGCTTCTGCTAGACTAAGCAGGGAAGCCATCTTAAATTTATTCTCATCATGTTTCAAAACTTTCACTATGTTTGGGTCTTGTGAGGTCAGCAGATATGTATACAGTCCCACAATTTCATATCTATATATGTAATCAATTTCAAGGAGGCCCATGCCTCCTTCAGAATGGGGAATATATAGTCTTGGCACACACTAATTTTTATAAATCATATGATGAGCATGAAGCTTCCTTCTTGTTTTCCTGTCTAATCTATCCAACTCCTCTTAGGGCCAGTTAGTCACTCCAAAACTGTTAGGACAGGAAGAGCAAATTGGTTTATAGCTTGAATTTTGTTCCTGGATGTCAGCGCTGTTTTCAGGATTAATTTAAGTCTTCTAAAATATTCCTTACCAAATGTTATTCACATTTGTTCATGTTTTATTGCAGATCCTTCATCAACTCCCAAATATTTATACACTCCCTCTTGCTCAAGTTCTTTCATATTATATTCTTGTCCCAAACCAAAGTGTTCTTGGTGCTGCAGCTTCCCTTCTTTAATGGTTGATTTTGCACATTTATTAAGACCAAATGGTATTCTTATATCATCTGAAAAAAAAAAATGACTTCTTGATTTTGTGCTTTCAGTTCCTCATTTGATGAGCTGTAGAATTTTAAATCATTGACAAAGAGAAGATGAGAAGTCTTTACACTTTGTTGCTTTCTGGGAGCCAAATTATAGCCATGAGCTAATCTGTTAAGCAGACAGCTTAATGGGTTAAGGGGAAGACAAAAGAACAGTGGTAACAGAAAGTCAACCTTGAATATCCCCCTTTGGATTGTTATTCCTGGAATAACAGTTTGTTCTTTATTATGACTTAACTGCAAAGCAATTTGCCGCTGGTTCATGGTCACTGTGATGTAATTTATCAGTGTAGGGTGTATCTTATACATTTGTAAGTACTCTTTTATCCATGAATGTGGGATACTGTCAAATGCTTTTCTGTAGTCTATCCATGCCATACTTAGATTCTTCCCCTTTTTACAGTTCACTACAATGACTTTATTTAACAACAAATGATCATTTGTTCCATATGACTTTCTTTTATTACCCTTTTGTTCTATTGCCATAATTGAGTTTTCTTCTAAATGACTATAAACTCTGTCAGCATCAGTTCCAGTGTATAGTTTATAACTCGTCAGAAGGCAAGTTATTGGTCTATTTTTTAGGGTAGCTTGCAGGTTAACTCTTAAGTAGGAGCATTGTTTTTCCTCTTGTTAGCCAGGCTGGTGTCTGTTTGGGGTGTGCATACAAATAGTTCTTACTCATGGCTAAATCTTCATGCACAGATGTTAATACTTTCAGACATAAATTAGGTACTGCACCTGGGCCTGGGATTTTCCATTTAGAGGCTTTTCTTAACTTTGTTTCATTCTCTTTGACTGTTACTTCATCCCATTTCATATCCTGTACATTTGAACTTCTTATTCTTTCTTTTACTTCTTCTGTCCATTTAGCATCTTTATGTTCTACAAGATCTTCATAAATACTTCTCCAAAATGATTCTATTTCATCTGTTTGGAGGTCTTTCAATTCCTTTTACCTTGTTTCCCAATTCTCTATAAACTTTTGGGGGGGGGGTAATCCATAAACTGCTTAATTTGTACTCTTCCTTTATATTTATCTGTGTATCTTCTAAGCTTTTCTGCCTGTGCTGATATTTTTCGTTTATTATTTGTGATAATGCATGATAAATCCTGATCCATTATAACACTATGCATTGTTTTTATCGTGTCTAGCTTTCTGAGAATTTTTGTTGATCTGTTCCTTCTTCTATATTCTTCTAACAGTGACACTTCTTGTCTTCATTGCTTTATAGTTTTTTCTATTCGATACTTGCATGATGGCATTCAGTTTCTCTCATTCTTTCCATTACTACTCTGTGTTCTTCTGGTAGGACTTTATCTGTTATTAATTTGGCTGCACAGTAATGTATCTTATTTACTTCTGTTATATCACATGAATCTCTATGGACAGTCCTAATTACTGTGCTCATTTGTTTTATCAAACTTCTAACTTTTTGAGTTTTATTGACCTTCTGCAGTCTATTTCTTTCATTGAACTTAATATGTCTATCCATCTCTAATAAATCAAATAATTTTTCTCTTAGATCATTTTTTTCTAAACCAAGGGAACAGTCTTTGTTCGTCATTTCCTGCGGCATTCTATAGAAAGTTCTATAGCTTCTTCCTCTGCCACATTCTCTTCAGTTTCACCTTGTGTCATCCATTGTGCTTTCATATGGGAAATCACTGGCCTATCACTACCTGACAGTGACTGTATCAGAGTTGCCACAGTTCCTTGTTGTTTCTCTTGCTGTATAGCTCCAACTGACCCTTTCTAATGGCTTCCTATTAGACGCTCCAAATTATCTTCACATGTGAACCGATTAGATGCTTCCTGCTCCACTGGTTTCTCCTTAATCTGAGTGTCCATTACTTTCTCCTGTTGTGTTGTTATCTGAGTTAAATTGTCTACACTAAATCCTTCACTTTGCAGGTAATCCATAACCTCAGCTTCTATTTCTGTAACATCTCCATTATTAATCCTCTTTTCTACTTTTCCTTTTTGTTTTCTTATTTTTTTGTATTGTGAACATTTTTATATCTGGATCTCTTTGCCTGTATTTCTCTTTAAATATCTTTAGTGCTGCTATTTTTGCATTGATTATTTTTGCTTTCTCTTTTGCATAAGTATTGCATCATATCAGATCTCTCTTTCTTTCCATGTCCATATTTCTTTCTCATACCCTTCAAATGTCTCTAAATTTTGTTCTTTAAATTTTCACACTTCCTCAGTCACTACTTTTTCTAAATAACACAGAGTTTATTGGTCTGTATAGCGTTTTTATTGGATCTGTTGTATTGGTGAACATAATTTTTTATTTGAAGCTTCTGAAAGTTTTTTCTTGTGGAAGTATTTTTCTTTCCTCTATTTTTTTTCTTTTTTGTATATCTTTTGTCTGGAAATTCTGAGCTTTTTTCACAATAGTAACAATATAGAATTTCTTTCTTGTCCTCAATAGTCCACTCTTATCATCTGCTTGTCTCTTTGGCCTATTAGTTTTTGTGATTTTTGTGGACTACTACTTCCTTCCACAACAGGGGGTCATAATGATATGTTCCATGGGCTTACAGATGAGGCTGGTCAGGCTTATTTATCTGTAATTTCCCGGGTCTGGTGCTAGGCCACCTTTGTGGAGGGGAATAACTTTAGCTGTTCTCCATTCCACAGGAACAAAGCCTATGGTTAGGCTATGATTGAAAACAGTACTTAGTTGTGATGTGGGTTTATGTTTTAGCCCATTTAGAAGACAGTCTTAGATATCATCTGGTCCCATAGAGGTCATGTTCTTTGCCTTCGACAGGGCTTTGAGAATTTGCTCTTCAGATATGTAAGGTGGGGGGAATTTGGGTGAGGGGTTGTGGTAAGTTAGGAGGGGATAAGAAGTTGAAATTTTCACCAAACCTATCCAATAGGTTCACTATTTATATGGGGTCAATGTGTGTGATACTGTTGGCCACCAATTCTGCACTTACTTGGGTCCTATTCTTTAGGTTACATATGTAGCTGTAAAAGGCCTTATGGCTATTCTTGGCAGTACTAGTAGGTTTCTCTCAAAGAAGCTCTTGGAGGATTTGACAAGTTGTTATATTTGCTTGTTAAGACTGAGTAGGACTCTTTTCCATTGACTGGTCCTTGTCTTTGTTTTCTTGGAAAGCAACTTTTTGGATTTATTGTCAAGTTTGTTGATGCTGGAAGTCCACCATGGCAGCTTGATTTTAATTGAGGCTGTGGCTTTGATTCTATCTGGTACAGCTGAGTTTATATACTTATGCAAATGACTGTACAGAGCTTTAGTGTAAGCTTAAGCTTAGTTACCACTTTCAGCTTAGGGTGGGCCTTGAAATGCATTTATACCTTCACCTAGGAGGGTATAATTTGCTTTGGTGAAGTTTTTTAGATTTCACCCTTTGTGAGTTCTGGTGTTAGTGCCAATTCAAAGGTGATTAATTTCTGGTCAGTTTTAACTAATGAGGGTCCAACATTTGCAGCAGTGCACCTTTTGACAAGTTGATGAGGACCAGATCTAGACTGTTAATTCCTCTTGTTGGGGTATGGACAATTTGCTCCAGGGCATTTGAATTCACAACATCAGGGAACTTCTGTGCCAAGTTTGGGCTAGAGTAGGTTTCCCAGTTGATGGTGGGATAATTGAAATCCCCCATAACCAGTGTGTTTGGTAAAATTTTAATGTCTTCAGTTTGGTTAAGTAGGCTTCAAGGGTGTTGTGACCCATGGAGGTGGATCTATATGTGGCTAAGACTTGAATGGGAGTTTTAACCACAGTAACCTGGACCTGGTGTAACTCCATAGAGTTGTCCAGTCTAACTAGACATTAGGTGAATTTATCTCTAATGTAGATTGAAACACTACTTCTGTTGGTTTTCACATGTTCATATTGAGGTCTAAAGGTGTTTAAGGCATTGTAGCCTTGCAGGGCTGGAGTACTCTCTGAGGCCTTAAACCAGGTTTCTGTGACTACACAGACATCTTATTCTAGTGATAGAAAATGTAGATATCCCACTTGTGTAAATTTTAGTTCACCACAATTTTTGTAAGGCTGGCCTTATGGCTTTCCAATGTAATCTTGAATTCATTAACTATATTGACCTTATTGTATCTTTAGGATGGCTGTTTTAGTCATTTCCACCTGTTCGATGTAGTAATGCTCCCACATTTCTTAAACACCCCCTCACAGTGAATCCTTTTGGTCCTATAAATCACTATTTATAAAAGCTAGAAGTCCCTTGGAGTGCATGCTTGGATTCCCTTAATACACTAAAATGTCCGGCCGTAGCATCTGACTTCCTTTTATAGGAAATAAATGCTCTTTTAGTCTCCCATTAAGGGCTTTCTGATGAAGGCTGTACACTCTTTCTTGTCTTCCTTTAAACTATCCATCTTTTGTACCATGTCTTTCCATCTATGTTGTTAGGTTGAGGGGGTTTCCCAAACAGTACACACATCTGCAGATATGGTCTTAGCAGCTGTTATGAAGATAGACAACTTTTCATTTTTTTCAGGTACATGTATTTTGATATAAACCTTGCAATTTATTAGCCTTACTTGCTGCTTTCTCTCACTCCATGGCTATCTTTTGATAATCTGACATCAGTATTCCCAGGTACATTTCCTTCTTTAGTTACTGCTGTTGTCTAGTGATGTGAGCTCCACTGCAGACTTTCCAGTTCTCAGTTGAATATATTCAGTATTTTGCATTAAATTTAAGTTGTGATTTACATCATTCATCCCATTTTGCCCAATTTCATTGTGATTGTTTTTGGATAATTACTGAAGATATTAACCTGCATACCTTCTTTGGCTTTTTCAGCATGTTGATCTGCAGCATGGGCAGTAGATGAATATCAGAAAAAAAAATTAAACAAATGATAGAATGCACAGCTTGGCATACCAGAACATATAGATTCAGACATCATTGGATTTTGGTATTTTATCACAGCTAAATGTGGTTATGGATTTGGGACACCATGAGTTTTGCTCTTGATATTTACTGTTGTGCTAGGTTCAGGATATGTGAATGATGATGCTCATGTACTTCAGTTATTTCTAATCTGAAAAAGTTTGGTTTGGTCCATTTTTGTCATTTTGTCATATTCATAGAGCAAGTATTTCACTTCAAGCCAATTGATGCATGTGCAATCAAATCACAAAACGGTACATAACAGCATTAAAATCATATTATTCTATTCCACACAGAGTCTCAAGAATGAAACAGAGAGGTATGTGGCACAGTAATTTATTTGTACTTTTTTTTTTTCATCTTCTGTGCACATTATCATATATAACATTTATTCTCTTTTTCCAGGAACAAGGATAGTCAAAAAGTGAAAACTGACGATGTAAAACTGATTTCGGATGATCTGGTTCTGGGGGTGTACAAAGGTCCTCTACAGTACAAGGTCTGGAAGGAAATGCTAAACATCCTCATCCCTGGTAAGAGGCACATCTCTATACCTTTGATGCAGAAAGATTTTAGGAGAGGGCTGCTTATATACTAAGATCAGTTTGTAAACTATGACCTAATTTCAGACCATGGTCTGTGCCTTATGATTTTGTAAACACATGGAAAGATAATGTTACTACATTAAGAAGTAGGTACGAGTTCTACTACAATTCCCTTGGAGCAGCATGCTAAAATAAAGTGACCAAAACTTGACACACTATAAAGCCTATAATCAAAGCAAGATTAAAGAGGCAATGCAGTAGACAAAATTAGGTTACATCAAGGACAGGTCATAACTATTCAACCTGGTGGACTGCTTTGATCAGGTCATCAAAGCAATGGATGATGTCAAAATGGTACAAACTGCCCACCTTGACCTGAAAAAAGCATTTGACACAATGGCCCTATTGGGCATTATAGACAAACTCACAAAATTAGGTATAAACACCTCTATCACCCACCTTGATTGCTAGCTGGCTGAAAGATATTACCCAAGAAGTTAGGAAATGGAGGTTTATCTCAACAAAAAGTCCAGTCACTAGCAGAGTTTCTCAAGGTTTCGTGCTAGAGACACTGTTTTTGTCATTTACTTCCCTGAAGTCAACATTAAGAGCCTCTGGGTGACCAAGTTTGCAGATGATTTCAAACCAGCTGTTGCCATAGAATCACCCAAAGGCACAAATACCCTTCAGGAAGGCATGATACAGACCAATAACTGGTGGCAGAGCATGGTCTAAAACTCAGTGCCAGGAATGGAATAATACTGCATACTTTGGAAAGACAGCTCCCCTGGAAGCTATCACATTGCTAATTCTCCCCTACAAGTTGACCCAATGGATTGGGATTTGGGAACACATGTAGACAGTAACAAGGACTTTTGTCATCATTTGTCTATGATAGTAAGGAAATCATTCTATGTTGTGTAAATAATAAGCAATGGTATGTCATCTAAGTCCAAGGATACCATTGTTCCACTGTACTCCACTCTCATCAAACAAACCATTGAGTACAATGCCCCCTTCAGTATTTACCTGAACAAGGATATGCAGCAAATGGAGCATCCACAGAAGTTCCTCAACAAGAGAATACAGAGTATAAACAACATGTCTTATTTGGACTCCTCACAGCCTCATCCCTGTACTCAGTCTTCTACAGATTGCTGGGCGGTAATCAATGATTACCTACAAAGCATCCTATGATCCCACGCTGATGGACCTGTTGTACATTGTAAAACAAATATCATCAGACTTACCCAATTTAGGCACTTTAACCTCATCTGCAACATAAATAGGGCATGTAGGAGAGACAGGTATATGTCTCAGAAACTTCCCCTTCTCTGGAACAGGCTTCTCATCCATGTGAAGCAGAGTTCTTCCTAAACCCAATTCAAGTGTAACTTAGACCAGTGGACTGGGGATTGGAAATTTACCATTGGTCTGACACCTATGTCTCTGTTAGGCAGAGGCAACCTATTAGTGCTTTACAACCCATGTCCATGTCTAGCTATAGCCCTTAAAATAACCCTAGGTATCAAAACTTGTCATACACATTTGGGAAGCATGGTTGGGCTTAGAAATCCCCACTGGGGTCATTAGCCTAATAATCACCTATGAAATTATGAGCCTATAATTACATAAAGATAAAATTAAAAATCAATTAAAATTTAAATGGCTCCATTTCACAGTCTAGCATGACTGCTAGTTGTTTACAATTAAATTGTTTGAAGCTTCAGCTGGAATAAAAATGAATGAAATTTCAGACTGATGCAAAAAACAAACAAAAAAAAAAAAAACAAAGAGAGAGTTTCTGATTTGCTTATATTGCAGAGAGATCCTTTGCAGCCCCCACAATGGGGGCTTTGTACCTCCATCTTCTTTACTTATATATGCCATCTTTGTGGTTACACAAATGGGAGTGGGAGGAGACCATGCACTGTGCTATAACTGCCAAGCTGTGCGCTCAGTGATTCTCTATGAAGAATAATGATGTGGAAGTAGAAAGTCAGCAAGTCTAGATCAACAGTTTGAAGTCATTTAAACTTCGTCAATTAGTAGGTTAACTGTGTTATCTCATCCCTTGTTAAATGCCTGAACTTCTTTATTAACTTCTTCTCAAATACTAATACAATGTATTTAGTAACTTCAGAAATACTAGTACAGTGTGTGATTCCAAATGAAATGTTTCCATTATGTTGTGATTTTCTCATAGGAGCTTCAGTGGAGTATGTGATCCTGCATGAAATTCCTACCTCCCTTCATTAATTTCTTTGTGAAAGGGCATAATGCCATGTATAAACCCACGTGAAATACCAGATTTCAATATCAAGTCACATTTTAAGTGTTTAATCCTAAGCACTGAGCAAAGATAATTACAAACTGAAATAAAAAGTAAGGTAAACAATAACAAAGTACTATAAGACAGAAATACAAAACGTGTATTAATATTTAAAAAGTTTTAAATATTACAAAATAAAAACCTTTATGGAATAGATGCATCTTATTCTTAGAGCTGGTCACGGGTTTATACTTCTTAAGATGGCAAGGTAGTGAGTTCCACAGGAGTGGGGTTTGATAAGAAAAAGAATATCAGTCAGACATCTCTAATTACATGATATGAATAGCTAGAAATTCTTCATTACCTGAGTGAAGTGGCTGAAAAGGTGGTAGAGTGACAACAGTCCTTTTTGATTGGCAGGAATCCAGATCAGGGGTTGGTACTTTATATGTCAATCTCCATGCCAGTATCAGTCATTGCAGAGTCCTCAGTACAGGTCTAATGTGGGCATGGAGGGGGTGGTGGTGGTGGTGTGAAACATCAAAGTCTAGCTGCAGATGTGTGGATCAGTTGGAGGTAGTCCAGGTTACCATGCAAGAGCCGTAGGTAAAGGGCATTACAGTAAACCAAATATGAAAAGACCAAATCGAGAATGACCATTGTGATGTCCTGTGGTAGATTAACAAGCTTGACCCAAACAATATTCTGGCAAGGAAAACATGTTGATTTAAAAGCTACTTTCCCTTGGCCCTCTAATGACAATATATTTACGATGAACCTTTGAGGCAAACTACTGTTATTTCCTTCATTTATATTTGCACGAGAAGATAAGGATATGAGGATGGCCGTACAGTCACATAAATGGTCATAGCCTGTACCTTTGGTAGGAATACGTTTTAGATGCCTGCCTTTCATCTACTTAAGGATGGCATCTAACAATCTACAAAGGTATCAAAAGCTGCCATTTATTCCTGAGGGAAGGAGAGGTAGAGCTATTTATTCATAACATTTATAAAGTATTTGACACAACTTGTTTTATTTTCACAGGCTTGTCTCATCTGAACCTGGACACTGACACAGCACATGCCCCTCTTATTCTGTCTGATGATTTAAGTAGCATGAAATATAGTGACTTAGCCAGCTCACTGACAGTCCTGAGAGGTTTGTTTACTATACTGGTGTGCTGTTATCAGAGGGGTTCACAAAAGGGAGGCACTACTGGGAACTGGGGGCTAGAAACAAGACTTCCTGTCATGTAGATGTTGTCAGTCTGCAGGAAAGAGTTCAGATTCCCAACCACTAAGAATGGATATTGGACTCTGCATCTGAGCAGAGGAAATTACAGAGCACTGGAATTATCAGTGAAGGTTCTCAGCCTGAATGTGAAAACCCAGAGGTTTGGCATTTACCTGGACTATGAGGTGGGACAGGTGTCAATTTATAATGTTGATAATGTCTCACCTCTACACCTTCAATGATACCTTCAGTGAGAGAATCTACCCTTAGTTCAACCCTCATCTTAATGTTGAGTCCCTAATGCTGTTTCACCTAAAACTCTAATGTGAACTTGCAAGCACCGTGACTGAAACTGCTGATATGTTTAAATGTCTGTGTAATAAACATACCCCACACACAATATAAAGAAAAAAGTAATTTATTTTTAGAGAACACTGTGATGACATGCATGTAATAGAAGTTCCCCAAGCAACATATTATATCCTTGGATATTCAAACAGTGAAATAAAGTGGGTTCATATAACTGTACTTGTGGTAAATTAATCTTGACACTGTTGTATCGCTCACTATAGTTAAGTAACATTGTTAAATCACTCTTAACGAGAAATCACTGTATTAGATCTTGAAGTAAAACATCAATTATATATGAACTTTGATATAAAAATTGTTGTTTAATAGTCACACAAAAGAAGGAAACTAAAACCACCCTAACAAGGCATCAAAAGGAAGAAGTTTTTTCACTTCACTGGAAACATTTTTTAACATTTTTATTATAAAACAAGTATCACAAATAGTTATAATGCAACAAAGTACACTTCAAAAACAACAGTTATAATGCAACAAAGTACAATTCAAAAACAACAAGGAAGTCACTTGTGCAAAACTACTGACACATTATTGTAAAAAAGTAGTTATGTAAAATCTTACCATAACAGTAGATGTCTTTCTACTCACTGTTGCATTCTTGAAAGAAGTGATGTCCCATCCTGGACAGCCTGTCACTCAATCAGTATTGAAAAGCTTAAAAAGATCTTGTTTGTGTTGTACATCCTAATTATGCTCCTCACACAGAATGTAGGGTGTAAAAGGGACGTACAGATGCAACTACCCAGAACTGAATTGCTCCAGGAGAGAACATCCTGATAGGACAAAGGAGTCCATGTACATCCAAAAGGAAAAAGGCAGAATAAAGAAGGTGGTTGGAGGGAGAGAACAAATACTGCAAGAGTGAAGAGAAGAACATCCACTGTTATGGTAAGATTTTACAACAGATGTACTATGTCCTCCTATATCACTGTTGCAGTATTCTTGAATGAAGAGAGAGTAAGAAATCTCGAAAAACAGAATGGGAGGTGGAAGACTAAGAAGACCCCTCAACAAAACCACATAAAATGATTTCAGCAAAACCTGCTCTAGCCTGAGAAAACATATCCAATGTATATGCTTAGTAAAGGTATGCTCTGAAGACCAAATACCATCTTCAAGGATGGAATCGGTGTCCAACCCCTTGAAAAAGGCAACAGAAGAGGCAACAGTATTAGTATAATGAGCTGTAACAGAAGGAGAGACTCACCATGAAAAGAATAACAAAAGAAATTGCCTTAAATACCCAGGAGATGGTTTCCATAGAAACAGCCAAACCCAAAGACCTGGCATGAAAAGAACAAAATGTTAATCGGACTTATGAATAGTCCTAGTTTTATCTAAATAGTACCTGAGCTGATTGTGCAAATCCAAGGTATGCAGGAACCTCTCAGTAGCAGTCTGAGGAAAAGTGAAAAAAGAAGGGAGTTGTACCAACTGATTTAAGAACAACTCTAAAAGAAGGATTAGTATGAAGGGACACCCTGTCCCTGTAAAAAAAAAAAAAGTAGAATGACCATAAGGGCCTGGAGAACAGAAACCCTCTGAGCAAAAGTAAGAGCCAGAAACAAAAAATTCTTCCAGATACAATGTTGTAGAGAAGCTGAAACTGCAGGCTCATAAAGGAGCCTGAGTCAAATTTTCCAAAACAAAATTAAGGTCCCAAGGAGGATGAATAGCTTTTCTTGGAGGCCTAATATGCAGAATGCCTTTATGAAATTATCTGACTTCAAAACAAGACATCAAAGAAGGAGTCAAGGGCAGATAAGCAGAAATGGCTGACAATTGGGCCTTCACAGAAAATTAGGTCAAGCCAGACTGCAGCAACTCACACAAATAAGAGAGGACTAGAGGAACTCCCATTGAAAAAGGTCCTGGTTATGACCATGGCACCAGACCGAAAAACTCTTCTATTTGGACATAACAGATTTTCCATTTCAGGGATTTCTTGTCTCTTGTAAAACCCTGAGCACATCCTCGGAAAAAAAGTGCAGAAAGGAATCAAAACCCTATCACCCACAATGGCAATTGGAGAGTGGACAAGTTGGGATGAATGAGAGACCTCTTATCCTGTGTGAGGAGATCCAACCAGTGAGGTAACTTGCGGTGATTGCCCCTGGCCAGATGCATAAAGAGAGGGAATCAGAACTGTCATTGTCAAAAGGGAGACACTGGCAAGATTTTTGGGGAGTCAAGCTGAATCTTCTGCAGGAGTCTTGGAAGTAGAGGAAGGAGACAAAGCATAAAGAAACATCTCCTTCCAAAGAAAAGAAAGAGCAACCATCTTCCATGCCAAATGGAATCACACTCTGGAACAGAAAAGAGGGGGCTGCTTGCTCAGAGGGAAGGCAAAAAGGTCTACCTGAGGAATACCTCACCAATGAATAATTTCCAGAAACAAGCCTCTGTGAAGCATCCATTCATGAGTCTGTGTTTTGGACCTGCTCAGAGAGCCTGTCATAAGATTGTACCCTGAAGGAATGCATACTGCCTGAAGAGTTAACTGATAACTGAGACCCACTTCCCAGGATTGAAGCACCATCCTGCAGAAGAGGTAAGATTTCATGCCCCCCTGCTTGTTGACATACCACATCACTGTAGTAATGTCTGTTTTCACCTTCAAGGGGCCTGGAGAGAACATGAGGTGAAAAGCATGAAGGGCCAGATTCAGAGCCCTCATCTCTTTGATGTTGATAAGGTCTGATTTCTGATGGGGAGGCCATAGACCTGGAAGTTTCAGGTGACATGGAGGTGACCCCCACCCCATGGCTGAGGCATCAGTGAACAGCTCTTGAGAAGGGACTGGAGACTTAAAGGGCTGGCCTGGGTTGGAATTGGACTGTTGAATCCACCTCTTAAATTCCTTCTTTATACAGGGAAGGATAGGCACACTGAGTGTCAGAGGGTGACAGTGCTGCAGCCAAACTGACTTGAGGTACCACTGAAGCTTCTGCATATGCAGTCTGGCAAGAGGAAGTATCTGACTAGAAGAGGTCATGAATTCCAGGGCCCAAAGAAACTCCCTGGCTGGCATGGCAGTCAAGGGAAAAAGAGACTGAAAGAAGGTTGTCAACAACAATACCACTGAAGGCTGAAGAGAGGCTAACATTGGCAAAGTCTGAATCCTGCAACCCAGATACACATGATCCTGAGAAGGAAATGGGTTGATCTTTTGAAAGTTGATGGTAAACCCCAGACCTTGAAGAAGAGAGCTGGTGAACTGCAGATCCTGAAATAATTAGCTGGGAGAAGGTGTCTGAAGCAACAGGTTGTCTAGATAAGGAACAATCTGAATGCCTTGAAGCCTGCAGAAGGCAATCATGGGAGTTAGACATTTTGTGAATTCCCTTGGAGCAGTGGAGAGGCCAAAGGGCAAAGCACATAACTGAAAATGAGAGGGAGACCCAGAGAAATGTAAAAATGTATTGTAGAGAGAGTGCATAGAGATATGAAGGTAAGCATCTTTCAGATCTAAGGACACCAGAAAAGCCTGGGGTAATAACAGAGGTTGAAGAGTAAACGTAAAAAAATGGATCTCAAGAAAGGTGTTGAGCTGAGAGATCCAAAATAGGTCTCCAAGTGACCCCCTTTCAAGGAACCATGAACATCCTGGAATAAAAACCCTGTACCACTTGGGAGGGGGGACAGTTTGAATGGTCCCTTGGTTCAACAGGGACCATAGAACCTCCAGGAAATGAGGAAGTTGCTCTAGAGGAGGTTGAGGAATCTCAGAAAAAGGAAGGAGAGATTTCTATACCATGAAGTGTAACCCTTACAAATGATAGAAAGAACCCAAGAATCTGAAATGATGAGACACCAATTTGAATGAGACAGGAAGAGCCAAAGGGATAAAGGAATCTGGTCTAAAGGTGGGGATGAATTCTCACAGAGCAGCAGGCTTATACGACAAGGGAAGCTTCTAGACCACAGAAATCTGGGAAGCCTTAGTAGAGGGGGCCCACCTCCCACCCCTCCTGCCCTTAGAGGCCTTGTGGGGTTGCCTGTGAACAAAAGCAGATCTAAAAGGATAATTCCTCTAGAACCTAGGGATGGGATAGAAAAAATATGTTTAAGGTCTTGCAAGGCTTGCAAGAAAAGCCTTAAACAGGTCAGCAGCAGCAATCCCAAAAAGAAGAGTATTATCCAAAGAAGCATCCAACAATGTGCCTTAATGTCCTCAGGAAGAGACTGGAGATGAAGCCAAGAATAATGCCTCAGGATAGACCCAAAAGCCACAGCCCTAGAAGAGGCATCAGTGGCATCATAGCTACAAATAATAGAGTGCTGAGCCACTTGAGTAGCAGAACCTAAAGGAGATAATGCAGAGGATGTTATCAGAGTCAAGGAGGGCAGAGATAACCTGACAAGCATGAGCAACCAAAGCCAGAGCATACCTGGTCATATGGGTCTAGTAATTAGTAGCCCTAAAGGCCAAAGTTGAAGCAGTGTAGACTTTCTTGCAAATCCTCTCCATCAACTTGCTATCCTTATCAGAAGGCAAAAGTCTGGAAGAGGGTAAAAGTTTAAAAGGTTTGTCAGAAGAAACTGACACCACAGCAGAATCAGCAGAAGGAGATTTAAATAAAAAAGGCAATGCTCAGTTACCTTAGAGAACTTATAAGGTTTCTTAGGCGGAAGAGGCTGAGACTCAGCAGACTTAGAGGCAACAATGAAAGTATATAACAAGGTAGCCTGCACATGAGGAATTACCTATGGTTTAGGAGTCTCCACTTGAAGCAAGTCATAATATCTTCTCTGAATATCTGACACCTGAGAAGAATAACACTTAAAAAATTCCATCATCTGTGAAGAAAAGGACAAAGATCCCTCATCAGACAGGGAGTCTTCATCCAAGGAATATGGTTCCCTAAACTATTTAAAAGGGGAAGAGATCCAAGGAGGAGTGAGTACTGAAACCCCTTGAGGCCTTAAGCTAGGAAGGCAGAGAATAAGCCCTGAGTAAACTCTTATCTTTCCCTTTGAGGATCCATAGGACAAGATGAAACATGTTTCAGTTTTTGTCATTTCTTAAAAGGAACATCAGCCCTAACAAATACTGGAGGTTCCAACCCTTGGTGAGACTCGAGAAGAGAACTAAAAGTTCCTCCCTGAATAATATCTGCACAATCCCTCTAGGACCCTCTGAGATGGTCAACCATGGTTCCCCCTAAACATCTGGAGCAGATGCCTGCAAAGTCACAGAGGACTTACAAAAAGACGGATACATGGCAGCCTCTGGCAGGGTAGTGGCAGTGGAATCCAACATAAATACTGAATGACCTATACAGATATTACCTGCATCTACAGCAATGTCTGGTGGAGGCTGGACAGCCAAAGAATCCATGCGAGACTTCTTGGCCTTCTTCTTACCAAGTGGGAGTATCTCAGAGTTAAAGGATTCTGCCATGGTTTCTTGGGTTAACTGTCTAAGCACTTGGTTTTCAAGATAAATGGTCAGGGAAGACAAAGATCTTCAGAGAGTCTTAGACACAAATGCCTTACAGAACCTACAAGAGGAATGGTCTTGGGAAGTGCCCAAATAAAAAAGACACTGATCATGACAATCCTTATAGGAAATCTGCCTCCCATACTGACATTTTTCTCCTGTTGGATGACATGAACTTTAGATAGTGATAAAAAATATAAGACCAAGAAGGAAACTTTTAAAAGATGAAATAAAAATAAATAAATAACAAAAACAGGGCACTTATCTGGTGTTCTAAGAGTTCGCAAGAAAATGTTCAAATTAACTGGCAATAACAGCATTTGAATTGACGGCAAAAGAAGTTCTGGTTAGTTGCATCTGTACACTACCTTTTATGCCCTACATTCTGTGGGAGGAGCATATTTAGGACATATGGCACAAACAAGATCCTTTTCAAGCTTTTCAATACTGGCTGAGTGACAGACTGCTTGGGACGGGACATCCCTTCTTTCAAGAATACTGCAACAGTGATATAGAAGGACATTAAGCAAATTAAAATCAAGTCAGAAGAACAACTGCAAACTACAACTGCTAGAAAGAAATAATGGCTAAAGTGAAGATGAGCAAAGTAAACCTAAAAAGGTGCAATTTAAAATAATTATTGTCCTGTTCGATTCTCAGCTAGAGTGTCTTCTGTGTGGAGACATGCTTGAATGGGCATACCTTCGTTGAAGGTTGTGCATCAGGGCTGGCAACTCGGCATGTAAAAATCTACTGCCAATCATTAGCGGACCAGAGTTCCTCTGTGGCGACCCCTAACCAGGAAAAGCCGAAAGACACAACAACAACAACAACATACTAATAATGACTCCCAGTAATCAAGGAAGAAAAAAGTATTAATTTTTTAAACATTTTAAATTTACACCAGATAAATAAAATTCAGGGCAGGAAAGAAAGAATGGTTCTAGAGCTTCAAATTATGTGCAGAATGTAAACAAGGATTTAATGAAGTTCTGACATTAATCAGGTATCTAAGGTACATTTTATCATTTGCTCTAAAGAATTGCTGACTGCTTATCTACAGTATCATGTCAACAGCTTGACATTACTTTTATTAGTGTGAAACTTTGGGGGTGGGGTTTGACATAATAGCTAATGTGTCTACCTCATAAAAACAAGGAAGAGAATTTGATTCTTACCCTTGGGTTGGTAATGGCCCACAAAAACAGATACCCTAGTACTGAATTAAGAAAAAAATATTTTGAAATTTTAGTAGTTGGGGGTTGTTCTAATAGTTAGGGTAATTACCTCACAGACATAAGATTCAGGGTTTGATTCCCACCCTTAAATGTAAATTGAATAACCTTAAATGGACTACAAGAGCAGTCAAAGTAACATTATCTACACATTAACTGTCAATTAAAATTACTAGCATACGTGGTGGCTTATATGCATTTAAAATGTATTCATTTAGTGAATATAGGATATTTATGCTCTATGTGTGTGTGTGTGTGTGTGTGTGTGTGTGTGTGTGTGTGTGTGTGTGTGTGTGTGTGTGTGTGTGTGTGTGTGTGTTTGTAAACTATGTTGCAAAGCTAGGTGTACATGTGTATCACATAACCTTTCTTACATAAGCAGCTATCTATCTATCTATCTATCTATCTATCTATCTATCTATCTATCTATCTATCTAATACCCTAGTACTGAATTAAGAAAAAAATATTTTGAAATTTTAGTAGTTGGGGGTTGTTCTAATAGTTAGGGTAATTACCTCACAGACATAAGATGCAGGGTTTGATTCCCACCCCTTAAATGTAAATTGAGTAAGCTTAAAATGTACTACAAGAGCAGTCAAAGTAACATTATCTACACATTAACTGTCAATTATAATTAATAGCATATGTGGTGGCTTATATACATTAAAAATGTATTCATTTTGTGGATATAGGATATTCACTCTATATATATGTGTGTGTGTGTGTGTGTGTGTGTGTGTGTGTGTGTGTGTGTGTGTGTGTGTGTGTGTGTGTGTGTGTGTGTGTGTGTGTGTTTGTAAACTATATTACAAAGGTATGTGTACATGTTTATCACATAACTTTTGTACATAAGCATCTATCCCTCTATCTATCTATCTATCTATCTATCTATCTATCTATCTATCTATCTATCCATTTATCTATCAATCTGTCTATCCATCTATATGCACTGCCTTCTAGTAGCATCAGTCAACCTATACTCAAACATTTTCATTCTTTAGTGAAGTACAGTAGAAACATTTCTTGAAAGAAGTATAAAGCTACAGCAATGGTTACTGGTCAGTACAAGTGACCATCATAACTAGGAGTGAACTTTTGCAGATCCAGACGTCATATCAATGACCAAAGTGTTAGAACACAGATTCACATACTTTGGGCCCGTATTACCACTGGAGAACACTACTGTTGGCAGCATCATGAAAACAGTTATGTACATCACAAATCAGGGGTACAGGGATAGGGAGACATTATGAAAACAGTTATGCACATCACAAATCAGGGTTATGAACAGGGAGACATTATGAAAACAATCAGTTGCATCACAAATCAGGGGTACAGGGATAGGGAGACATTATGAAAACAATTATGTACATCACAAATCAGGGGTACAGGGATAGGGAGACATTATGAAAACAATTATGCACATCAAAAATCAGGGTTACAGGGACAGGGAGACATTATGTAAACAATTATGCACTTCAAAAATCAGGGTTACAGGGATAGGGAGACATTATGAAAACAATTATGCGCATCACAAATCTGGAGTACAGGAATAGGGAGACATTATGAAAACAGTTATGTACATCACAAATCAGGGGTACAGGGATAGGGAGACATAATGAAAACAATTACGCACTTCAGAAATCAGGGTTACAGGGATAGGAAGACATTATGAAAACAATTATGCACTTCAAAAATCAGGGTTACAGGGATAGGGAGACATTATGAAAACAATTATGCACATCACAAATAAGTAAGCCTGACTAGCTTAGTCTGCAAGGCTATGGAGAGGATCATCATGGAGCTCATAAACAAAGACACTGGGAATCTACAGACACTAGATCCTACCCTGTTCGGCTTTGTCAAGGGCAGATCCTGCCTTTTGAACCTGGTTGACTTCTTTGAAACAGTCACCAAAGCCATAGATGAAGGGAAGGTAGTCCACACAGGCTATCTGGACCTTGCAAAGGCATTTGACACAATACCCCACTCGGGCATCATAGATAAGCTATCCAGCTTAAATATAAACCCCTATGCCACAAGATGGGTCACAAACTGGCTCAAAGACAGAACCCACAGAGTGAGAGTTGCTGGAGCCATGTCAGACTCGAAACCGGTCACAAGTGGCATCCCACCGGGTTCTGTCCTGGGACCACTCTTGTTCGGTATATACTTTTCCGAGGTACAGGCAAATGTGGGAGGACTATGGCTCACCAAGTTCGCAGACGACTGCAAACTGGGTGCCATAATCGACTCTCCAGCTGACATAAACATCCTTCAAAAAGGTCCCACAGAGACAGATAACTGGTGCCAGTGCCATGGTTTAAAGCTAAATGCCAAACAAATGTATAGTCATACCCTTTGGCAAAAACAATGTGCCCATAAATTACCACATAGGTGGAAACCCATTAAGTACAGAGAAAGTTATTAGGGACCTGGGGACCCAAGTTGATAGCAATCTCTCCTTTGAAAACCACATTGCCAAAGTGGTTATAAAGACCTTCTACATAGCCCACCACATCACAAAGGGTTTCACATCTAGATCAAGAGAGGTAATTGTGCCCCTTTATTCATCCCTCATCAGGCCCATCATAGAATACAATGCCCCTTTTGGGATGTACCTTACCCGACACCTGCAGCAATTAGAAAGACCCCTAAAGTATCTCACCAAGAGGATCAAGGGTCTCAAACAGATGCCATATGCTGCTCGGTGAAAACAACTCCAGCTCTACTCAGTTGCATACTGCCTACTTCGAGGTGATCTATGTCTGACATACAAAGCTATGTCAAATCCAGAATTAATGGACATGCTCCACCTCAGTAAATCTAAATCCCTTAGAGCCACACACTCGAGAGACTTGAACCCCAGCACAGAAATAAATAGAACTTGCTGGAGGGACAGGTTCATAACCCATAGGCTCCCTTTGCTCTGGAATAGAATTCCAGTTCATGTGAGGCAGAGCACCTCACTGAATCTCTTCAAGAAGAATCTTGATAGGTGGATGGGGGATCGTAGGTTTGTCCCAGGGATTACTCCCATATCACTATTAGACAGAGGCACAGTAAACTAAACCTTAAAAAGGGCACAGCATACTCAAATCAAGGGGTGGCGTAAGCCATACAGAATCGGGCTAGGCTTATAATTGCCCCAGGCAGATAGCCTAGTATGAACCTATGAACCTATGAACAATTCTGGAGTACAGGAATAGGGAGACATTATGAAAGCAGTTATGTAGTTCAAAAATCAGGGTTACATGAACAGGGAGACATTATGAAAACAATCAGTTGCATCACAAATCAGGGGGTACAGGGATAGGAAGACATTATGAAAACAATTATGTACATCACAAACCAGGGGTACAGGGATAGGGAGACATTATGAAAGCAATTATGCACTTCAAAAATCAGGGTTACAGGGACAGGGAGACATTATGAAAACAATTATGCACTTCAAAAATCAGGGTTACAGGGATAGGGAGACATTATGAAAACAATTATGCACATCACAAATCTGGAGTACAGGAATAGGGAGACATTATGAAAACAGTTATGTACATCACAAATCAGGGGTACAGGGATAGGGAGACATTATGAATACAGTTATGTACTTCACAAATCAGGGGTACAGGGATAGGGAGACATAATTAAAACAATGATGCACTTCAGAAATCAGGGTTACAGGGATAGGAAGCATTATGAAAACAATTATGCACTTCAAAAATCAGGGTTACAGGGATAGGGAGACATTATGAAAACAATTATGCACATCACAAATCTGGAGTACAGGAATAGGGAGACATTATGAAAACAGTTATGTACATCACAAATCAGGGGTCCAGGGATACAGAGACATTATGAATACAGTTATGTACTTCACAAATCAGGGGTACATGGGTAGGGAGACATTATGAAAACAATTATGCACTTCAGAAATCAGGGTTACAGGGATAGGAAGACATTATGAAAACAATCATGTACATCACAAATCAGGGGTAGAGGGATATGAAAACATTATGAAAACAATTATGCACATCACAAGTCAAGGGTACAGGGATAGGGAGACATTATGAAAACAATTATGTACATCACAAATCAGAGGTACAGGAATAGGAAGACATTATGAAAACAATTATCCACATCACAAATCAGCGGTACAAAGATATGGAGACATAAATACCAAAACCCATGCACATTTTAAACTGGGCCTTCTCTGTTCTTCAGTATGCAAAAAACATCTTATGTTTGTCTTTGAATGAAAGTAAATCAGCGTGGTAAGAGCTCCCCAGAATCTAGATATTTTAATTCATACTCTTCAACACTATGCAGTCAGCACTCTTTAACATTACTAGGTGAAATGGTAACCCATTATTCTGTATCATAAACATATTACAGTTCTCAAGCAATGTCATTGTCCCACAACATCCCTTCCTCATATGTTACCATCTTCAAGTCTCTAACAGTGTAGTAAGGACAAAGTGATAAAAGGAGATTGCCAAATCATACAGTTGTTAATGACTGTGTTGACAAAGGGTGCTTGGTGATCTCATCTGGAGCAAAGAAAAGTCACTGAACAGAAAATATATGGTTTGAAAATAAAACACAATCAGTAACAACCCTACAGCAATATATTGAATCAAAATAGGAGGAGATTGGCAAAATGGTATCTGCAAGCCTCTCAGATTTCCAGCTAAGGTCGTACTTTGTAATATTTGTTCCACAGCTTAATGTATTATTTATTTAATGTTAAAATTTCCCAATACATGATGTACATGTTAATAGAGTCTGCATAACTTAAATTGTAGTGAGGGTTCTTTTTTTTTTTTTTTTGATACCACCAACTAGAAGTTCAAGATTACATGCTATCTCCTTCTGCGCTCTCCAACCTGTGAAACAAAAGGGATGGGTTGGCAGCCTTGATTCAAAAGCTTTGGGGGGTGCTTGCAAATGAAAGGCATCAGTTGATGGAACAGTACTGTGATAGAATTACAGAGCTCAACGTTGTTGTAAAACATCAGGGGGCTATAGTGGCTGATAATGTGACCTGAGTGAACTGTCAAGAGATGGACATGCAAAATATGTGGCTTGTACTGTTGGGTGAATTTGAGACTCCATAGCAAGTATAATATTTTCATTAGGCTGCCTTACATTAAGACATGGAGAATGGAGAATTGAGAAATATCAAATTTCAGTATTTCAAGCTCAGAAAGTCGAATCCACAAAATCACGAGTACACATCACACAAAAGTACTTAGCATTGTTGCCAGCCCTGTTTCCTCAAGCTAAAACAAAGAACATGGATGAAGATTCATTCTGACTTGGAACTAGGTCTGTCAAATAGTTTGTTAGTAATCCTCTTAAATTCATGTAGTTTGTTAGTAGTCTTCTTAAAGTCAACTTTCAAAACGCAGTACCCTTTCTACTAGGGCCTCAAAACCATCTGAATTCTCGGAGTCTACCTGACATATGCAGTGTTTAATGATGATGGGGAGAGCCCTATTAAACCTGGCTATAGCTAGAATTTCTAGTGTGATCTGTTTACTGTTGTGCCCATTGGATCTAATCTATAGTTTACTGTATGCTTTAAGTCAAATAACAGAGATCTTTTTTGTATGTTTCTTAAATCAAACCATGGAACTTGTGGGTCTGGCTGTCTGAAGTTATCACCCCCCACACACACACCAACTTACCAACAAGCATCATTTGACCTTATCAAAATCAGGCCACTGGGTGTTTGGAATACCCATATATGTCTAATGCTTAGATGGCTCCCTTATGAGGAGAACTACCAATATGTATGTCCAAAATGAGTGGTCGCATCCCCCCTGACTGATGGTCATTTTAAAATTTACAAGATCGGTGTCCAGATCCTTATCCAGACCAAGTGGCTTTAAGGGGGTATTACTCTGAGCTAGGCAATCAACATGGTTACCGCCCAGCATCCTTTTGCTGGGAGTAACAATGGTCTGAAGTAGCTGCTCAACTGCACTCTATTTCCTTAGTTATAAAAGTACAAGGGTTTGCTGAAGTGGAATTATCCCTCACAGACAGTGACACTATCGAAAGGTGCATTTTCAGCTGACCACATTCTCCAGCAGATATTACAAATATATGCAAACAAATCATTTTAATAACTAAAATTATATATATTAAGTAAAGAACTCAACAGTTTAACTTAGAATGACTGGTAAAGGTAGCAACATGTAGAAAAAATAATATTTGACATTCTTTCATTGGTCTTATGAGACCACATCAGTTCTCTTTTGTCAGCTGCTCTAATGGGATGCAAACAGATTTTTCACAAATGTAAAGCACTTCATCAGATAAAAAAAATCTTCTGAAAATCTAAACTAGATAATTAAACTGTACCACCCAGCTGGGGGGTGTTAAAAAATATGTATTAATGTATGTATTTAGTGCTTTTTAGGAGCCAAAAGGGTTAACACATTTCATTATATTTTATGTACAGCATAGCCTTGTATGAAACTGCAAGATGATTTGTATGAAACTGCAAGATGCTTTTTGAAACTGCAAGATGCTTTCTGACCTAGTATTGCTAGCACAGCAAAATACATGTTTATGCCTTTTGGAAATTTACTGAGAAGCAGGTGATTATCTGCTAGGTCAGGAAAATAATGAATAGAACAATACTGTTTTCTATAATGTTATTGAACTTGAACAATTAGCTCTGTTCGTGTTATGAGAACATGCACAGCTGCAGAAAAGATAGATACAATAGAACAAAGACTGCTTGAAGAAATGAACTATAATCTGTGCTTGCTTTGTGCTCGAATTAGCTATAGTACCTTGAATGGTAACATCGCATAGTGGGAAGTTGTAACTAACCAGTGGTCTCCAAGGCCACATTGTTTTTCTCAGGAAGTTTTTTTCATAAACTTGATAGTGTCAGCAGAAAATCATGGACAAACAGCTGCTATGAAATAATATTGTAGAACTTGTGATTTACTACGTCAGCTTAGTAGGCAATGTCTTCTAAGAAATGTATAAGAATGGCTTCACTTCCTGATTTTAGTTAGACAAACTCTGTATTAACACGTTTTTGTCTCCTTGCAGCAAGATTAAAGTGCCTTAACCTGAACCTTTCATGCATTGGTCTTTTTGAAGTTTTAATTTCCTTTGACAGATTGGTCCTTCGAGCCGGATACTCTCACTTCGCCTCAGGTCAGATGGGCCAGGTGGCTTGAAACCGTACGGGGAAGACCACATCGGTTCTTCTGCTTTGAAAAGTCCTCCGACTGAATTGTCGTTCAAAAGAGGCCAGCCACTGTTCTGATCTGCGACTGAAGGATGAGTTTGCGGGTTTTTCCTCGAACCAGACGGTCAATCACGGAGGCTCAGGTAAGGTGAGATTTACCTTTTTTCTGTTTTAGATCAGGGACTTGATTTGCATTGTCTGTCAGGAGATTTCTATTGTACAAGTCAGGGGCAGGAAAATTGCAGTCTTGTCATAGATCAGGGAAACAGAATAGGTAGGCAGTTATTCTAGATAAACTGTGAAAAAGAAAAATTGTGGTACCACGTAAAAGATAAGAAGGGTTACGTAACATTTTAACAGTTAGAACAATATGGGAAATAAGTGCACAAAAAGATCCCGAGACCCGTCGTTAACTGAAGATGCAAAATATATGCAATTACAGCGTGCCGATAATGTTAGATACTATGCAAAATGGGTTAATAAGAAAGAATTTGATGGCAAATTAGAAAAATCCTCACTTGTTAAACTTATCAAACAGCTTAAAACCAATGCAAAAAGTCGGGTAAAAAGCAACGTCAGTTAGGAATTCCTCAGGCACAGAGGTGAATTGAGGAAGCAAACCGTAGGGAACAAAAGAGTAATAATTCAAAAGCAATGTTTCTAGATAAAGAGGACAATAACTTGGTAATTCCATCAGCCCCTCCGCCCCCTCCGCTTCCCTTACCAGAATATGAAGCGAGTGGTCAAGCTGGTCCACCTCCGCTATACCCAGCTATCCCTGCGAAACCAAAACCGTTTGTCAAGGATTCCGTCGAGACTAGGTCTCGAACACGTAACTTGAGAGGGGATATTGAGTTATATCAAATGAATAGAAATTCATGAACTATGAGTGAAGAAGAGACATGTCCGCTCATAGAAGTACCAAATCCTCAGGCAGGACAGGAAGGGCAGGACCCGACTCTCCTAGTATACAGACCCTGGACACCAGAAGATATCTGGAAAGCCACAGAGGGAATTCCCCATCCAAAAGTTAATTTTAGAAAATTCTTAGAAGACTTACAGGGCATGAGGTTAAGTTATCATCTAAATGGAGAAGAAGTAGAGAAAGTAGTCAAACAAATCGTGAGACCAAATTGGCACATGATCAGTGGCAACTGAAATCCCCATGACGCAAAACACAAACCACTCCCACATAACAACGCAGAGCTGGACAACAGAGTGAAAGGTCTTACAGACTGAATCTCTGAAAAATGGAAGCCTAGGGCAGACTGGACTTGCATTAATCAATGCATCCAACAAAAAGGTAAAACTATAGATAGATATTATGCCAGATTGTTAGAGTGTTTTAATAACCATTCTGGAATGCAGGTTCCTAAAGACCAAACGCAAGATTCCCCATATGAGCAGCAGCTAAAGAATGCATTTTTGAAAGGCAGTATTGCACCCATCAGCAGCTTTATTACAAGGCACATGGTAGATCACCATACACGTAGATTACAGTCATTACTTGAATATGCTAGACATGCCGAAAGGCATTTTAATAACAAAAAGAAAAAGAAAGCCCAAGTATTTTCTGTAGAAGATGGAGCAGAAGTTTTTGTAGTACAGTCCGGGAAAAAGGGCAAGAAAAATGCCCAGGGAAACAAACAATCTGATAAGCGATCAGAGGAATTTGAAGAGCAAAAGAAAAGGGGTGAATGTTTTAAATGTGGTAAAAAGGGACACTTGGCAAGGGATTGCAAGCAAAACAAGAAGGTAGCCATGGAAGATAAGGAAGGTGAGGACTGACTATATGATAGTCAGGAATCACTAGAAGGGAATAACCAAGAAAAGACAAATGCAAATGTGATAGAGGGAGTAGAGGACATGACAGAAGAAATAGAGAAAGTGCAGGAAGTCACAGATAGTGTAGAAAGTGAAATTTTAAACTTAGCATTATTGAGCCTAGAGCTCTACTTAGCAGACATGAAACCGGAAGTTACACTTCTGGTAGAGGGGAGGGAAGTCAAATTTTTTGTGTGACTCAGGGGCATCAAAAACCCTGATACATCCTTCCAAACTGCCAGAAAATTCAGAGTCACCTGATTACATACTAGTGAAAGCAGCTAATGGACAGCTGTATCGGGACCCACTCTCCCATAACATAGCAATAACTAACCCTATTTCAGGGATGACCCAGAAAAGCAAAATTGTTGTTTCTGCAAAATGCCCAGTGAACCTTTTGGGCAGAGACCTTATGCAGATATTTGGCATAGCAGTAGTTCCGACTATGTAGGGTATGGAAGCGCAGCAACAAATGGATACTTTTGTGGTGCGACCAGAGGGTGAAACATTTTATTGGTACAGCCAGGACTTGGTTATGACTGGTTCAAGGGCAGTAACCGAAGAGCTGATGAATGTAGCCATCAGTAAGTCCCCCTCCCTTGACACCGATAAACAACATTTGTTGCACTGTACTCTGTATTATTGTAGCTCACCAGGACCTGATAAGGAATATGAGCAAGAACTGTTTAGAAATCGTGCAAACAGATTAGTACTACCTAATCTGTACTGAGCCACAGAAGGGAACAGTGTAGTTAGCTGTTCATTGTCCCAGGAGTTTTTTGCACTTCATAAATCTAATCGATTACCACATGTCAGCTTGACTAAGGACAAGAATGTGAAATGGGCAGACCTAGGAGAAAAAGTCACGAAGTGGGAAAAACAGACAGAGTTAGAACTCTCAGAACAGGAAGTACAAAAGCAGAAGTTAAATTGGATAACACAGGCACACCCAGCTGTACACTTGCAGTCTAGCGAGGACAGCTGATTAGCACTCTTACTAGAAAAGGAAGAAAATGCCTTATGGGAGGATAGCTTAATGGCTAAGGTGTTTGCCTTACAAATACAAGGTGCAGGGTTTGAGTCTCACAAGGGATAATTGGCTAGGCTTAAAATGGCTCGCAAGGGCAGTTAGCTTAGTACTAAACTATGAACCTATGAACCTATGAAGCATACCAGAAACTCTCTGGTCAACAGGGAAATCAGATGTAGGACTTATTCGTACAGCAGGACCAGTTACTATCACGCCAAAGTCAGCATTTAGACCACAGAAGAGACAGTATCCCTTAAGGAAAGATGCAGAAATAGGAATCAAACCTATTATAGCAGCTTTACTTAAGGAAGGAGTACTGGTAGAATCTCCCGATTCACCACGTAACACACCCTTATTTCCTGTTAGGAAAGCAAACAGAGAATGGCATATGGTCCAAGATTTACAAGCTGTAAATGACGCAGTAATACCAAGAGCACCTACGGTGCCAGATCCACGCACCCTGTTAAATGATTTGAAGCCTCAACAGAAGTATTTTTCTGTGGTAGATATTAGCAATGCGTTCTGTTCATTACCGATACACCCTGACAGCCAATATTGGTTTGCATTTACATTTCAGGGGAAAAGGTACACATATACACGACTACAACAGGGATATTGTGAAAGTCCAACAATATTCTCACAGGAAATGGCAAATAACTTGGCGGGATTTATCCCACCGAGAGGCAGTCAGATTTTACTTTATGTTGACGACATCCTGCTGGCAGCCCCCACCCAGCAAGAATGCAAAGAAGATATATGACCAAACCGTATACAAGAGTGTGGTACAGGATATATTAAATAATTCAGGGAATTATGAGGAGATATCAGTGAATCAAGTTAATATTGGACACAGACATATAGACATGGTTATGGAAGAATACTTATTAGACTACAGAATAAATGAAGATATCTACAAATTCATTAGAAATGAACATCCGATACTGGCTAGAATAGTATGCATTCCAAAGATCCACAAGAGTGTGATTAATCCTCCATTTAGACCTATCATATCGGGATCGAGGTCCAAAACTTTTAATATGGGGGTAGCCATCGATCAATGGACCAAACATGTTTATGGAAATGTACCACATCTTCTAAAAGATTCATGGCATTTTTTGAGTAAGCTTACATCTGAAATATGGGACAAAGATATCATTTTTATTACCATAGATGTCAAAGACCTCTTTTCCTGTATCCCGATAGACATCGGATTGGAATACTTCAGTAACAGTCTAAGGAAACATTCTGCCCTTGCTTGGGACAAAATTCAACTGATTGTGAGTATGATGAGTCTCATTTTGGAACACAATTTTATTGAATTCCAAGGAAAATTATTTCGACAAACAAGAGGCACTGCTATGGGAGCATCTTGTGCCCCCATATACGCCAACCTTGTTATGTTGGAATGGGAAGAATTATTTTTGTTCCCCAGTGAATATTATAAAAATATCATCTTATATACTCGTTTTTTAGACGATTTATTTATAATTTGGAAAGGTAAGAAGGAAACCATAACTGAGTTTATACAATATATTAATAACACCACAGAATTTTTAAAATTCACACATACAGTAGAAGAAAAGGGAATAGCATACTTAGATACATATATAAGTAATAATGGGGAAAGATTTACTTCTAAATTATTTAGGAAACAGACCCATTCTAATGACTATATCCATTTTGGAAGCTGCCATCCCCCTCACATATTCAAAAATATTGTGAAAGGACAGTGTGTGAGGGCAGCTCGTATGTCATCCACAATTGAGCAAATGACATATGAATTAGAGTACATACATGAATTATTTATGAAAAGAGGCTATCCTAAAAACATGTTAGACGATGTAGTCCATTATGTTAAGCTACAATGGGGTAAGAAATATTATCCACTATTAGGACACGAAGGATTTAGTAATAATAAAAAAAGTAAAACATCAGATAGAAAAGTATGTGTGATTATGTACAGTATGTACAGTAACTCAGTTAAGGAAATTTTACGTAGATATTGGATATTGCTGTCTAACATGGAAGATGTAGGTAATATATTTGGAATGTACCCACAGGTTGTATACAAAACAGGTAAGAACCTTAAGAAAATAGTAGAAAGCGGGGATTACCAATATAAAAAAGACCACATAGGAAAGGGTGCAACTAAAAAATGTGGAACATGCACCCAATGTTCGTATATAAATGAAGAGAAATGTATTAAGTTAGATAACGTTATTAGAAGCACATGTAAATTTCAGGTAGGTAATTGTAATAGTCAGGGAGTTGTATATTTGGCGAGGTGTACAGCCTGTTCCTATTATATAGGCAAAACGGAAAGAAAACTTAAAACCCGATATACGAGCATATTTATAAAATTAAGAAAAAAGATGACAAAAATGCTCTAAGTAAACATGTAAAAGACAAGGGTATAGAACACACATTAAAATTTGCAATCCTTGAAACAGTGGATAGATCAACAGGTAGGGGAAATTGGAAAGCAAGATTAGGGGCATTGGAAAGTAAATGGCAAATTTGTCTAGATGCCACCACTAACCCCGGATTAAATGAACACATTAGTCTTAAACCATTTTTGATATTGGGGGAATAATATATTATTATTTTGTATCTTGCATTTAGGATAAGTATTATGTATTAAACATTAGCAAAGTAGTTATTATACACAATTGTTATTCATTATACATTTTTAGTACTAGGTTTTTAGTAATTTGCATTTTATATTGTATAAGTATTATATGTATACTTGAATCAAGTTTTTTAAATTTTGAAAATTTGAAAGTTTGTAATTAATCTATTAATTATATAGATTTGGCGCCAAAATGAGTATATAAGGGATTGAAAGATCTCATTTGTTGGTTCTGATGAAGTCTGATGTGAACAGATGAAAGCGCTAAACCTGTTTCCAGTTTATTGTAACTTATACGACAGCAGTAGTGTGCCAGTGTGGAATAAATATATATTTTACATCAGTGTTTCGATACGTTTTTTACAGCAGGAGTCAGCTGTAACAGATTGTGCAAACGAGCTCTGTTCGAGCTAGAAGCAGTAGTTTTCGGCTTGGTTCCTTTTGTGCTATTTTGTTGCCAAGATATTTAGAAAAAACATGAAATTTATGACAATATAAATAAATACTATATGAACAATAATAATGTATCTTGGCTAGCACTAGACAGAGTCCAAATATCAAGAGAGTTGGGTTTGCTGTTGTGTAAGCATTAGGATGAAATCTTGCAATACTTTGTATGTCACATGGTTTTAGAATTATTAATATAAATATGAACAAGCAGTATTTGATGCCTAGAGTAGGATGTAACTGCAGATGCACCTAGAGGCATCACCCAGGTGTAATAAGTTAAAAAAGAGTGAAGTTAAAATGGTTTTTCATAATTATGTTTAATGTTTTAAATTCTTTAGGATTTTTTTTTAAATGTCAATTTAATTTTATATTTATTTTTCTAAGAATTTCAATGTATTTTAATGAGTATGCATTTAAAGATTGAATTTTTGTGTGTAGTAAATGTTTTTTTCTAGTAGATGACATGGTTTAGTTATCTAGTTTAGATTTGCAGGAAGGCTTTTTTATGTAGCAAAGTTCTTTATATTTGTGAGAATGAAAGTGCTTATTGATTAAACTTCTGCTGTGGCTTCCGCTGTTGGCTTCACTTTTTTTTTTTTTTTTTTTGCTGACTTTAGCAAAGTTCGAGTTTTGTTTGTATCTTTCACCAGAGGACTCTCATAGGATTTGTATGAGAAGGGTGAGTGGGGATTGTGTGAAGTTTCAACACCCACTGTTCCTATCTCATTCTTTCCTGAGATTTCTATTTTGGTGGGAATCATCAATCAGTTATCTGATAAACTATCAACAATTATTGATTGTCTACATGATTTATCTGGTTAGCATGCCACTAATACACAAGGTGACTGACGTCTGACACAGAATGCAGTGGATTTAATTATTCATCCACTGGCTGTTTTTTTCAGCATCTGTGCTTACCAAAATGAAACACAAGTAGAAAATATAGAATGAAAGTCAGGATAATGCTTTGAATGCTGACACTAGGCCTTCAAAGTGTGGTACTGAACTAAATGACTGGTTTTTCAGATAATTTCACTTCTCAAAAGGTGTGAGTGTTGTTTCAATGGATAATCCTGGTACTCTAAGGGAAAAGATTGTTAAATTTGAGAAGCTGCTTTCTAAATATAGGTTGTAAGCATGTCTTGAAAGGCTTCCTTATCTATAAGTATCCCAGTGGTTTGGTGGAGGGCTCTGCCTTCATGGAAAATTGTTGCAGCTCTTTGATCAGATGGGTTTAGAGCTGTTGGGTGTCTTTGCACAAGAAGATGGAAGGGAAATGAGGAGTCTGAGGGAATCAAAGTGAAGGAAGAAATCACAAATGATTTGTAGTTACCTTCTTTACAGGATTCTTTTCCACATGTTTTTCAAAAGGTTGATAGAGAATGTGACGTTATTAAGAAAAGTTAAGAAAAAAGATGGTAAGGAAACAATAAAGACTATAGAAATAAGAAAACCTACCCTTGTCCTTCAAAAATGTGTTATCTTGAAAGGAGGTGATAGTAATGACGTTAATATTATAGAAGCATCAATACGGGATGATTTCTTTTAAGACAGTACCCCCCCACACACACACATACACACACACACACACACACACACACACACACACACACACACACACACACACAGACACACACACACACACACACACACACACACACACACACACACACACACACACACACACACACACACACACTATTTGGCAAGATTGTATGACAATATGAACAATGTTGTAATGATCACAGTGTAATTATCATCAAAATATGTCCCAGACATGGAGTGAGACCCCATAATCAGCCAGTCATTGAGGCAGGGGTAGGTGCCAGTGATGGTGATAGCTTGTGAGGCTTCTGAGACTCCTATTGCTTTTCAAGGTACTGATTTTAATTTTAATGGATATAAAATTTATAATTACAGTTACCCGGACAGTACAAATTTGTATGGTGAACCACTTAGTAAAGGCTTTATGTTTATTCCTTCTTTGAGAATTAGCTTTGTGGGGCATTTACAGGAACTATTTTCATGTGAATTGAACCTAGCCCTGTAGTTTAAGGACAATGTTGATTAATAATTTTCAGATAGAGTCTTATGCAGGGCTAGTATGTAAATTCCCTCACAGGTGTCCTCTCTATCTACCATTGAGAGGGTGTGTGAGAGGTATTAAAGACTGTTAGCGCCACAAGTTCAGAACAAATCTTTTAATTTATACCCTGATGAGAGAACTTTAATGCATGATTTAAGCACTAACAGGTTGGTAAGGGTAATGAAACCTGACAAAGGTGGTGTGGCTTTTAAAATGGAAAGTTTTCTGTACTCACAGAAAATGTTTATTTAATTAATATAGAATTTTTTTATTCTTGTCATTAACAATAAGATGAATATTTTACATTCTAAGATTGATTTATGGTTGGATAATTTATTACATAATTGGAGGCTAGATGATGTGCTTTATGAATATTTGAAAGTTGTAAAACATGTTGTTAATAATATTTTTTGGGATACCTCAAAAATACTAAGAACAGTGTGTAATCTTGTGGACTCTCCTAGCCATTGCAAGGAAGAACATTACATAACATAATAGCCATAACAATTCCCTGGCTATTTCTTTCCACACTGTTTACTTCCCTGGACCCCTGTCTAGCAGGGCGACTGACGTGATCCCTGGTGTGAATTTCCTTTCTCCCATCCAATCGTCAAGGTTCCTTTTGAAGAGGGCCAAAGAGGTGCTCTGCTTTACATGTATGGACAATCTATTCCAGAGTCTGGGGGGTCTCTGGGTCAGGAACCTATCCCTCTAGCATGTTTTGTTTATTGTGATGACAAGGTTTAGATCCATAGAGCGTGTGGCTCTGAGGGAAGGATTGGGATTTCTTTAAGTGTAGCATGTCCAATAGCTCGGGGTTTGACATGGCCTTGTATGTTAAGCAGAGATCGCCTCTGAGTAGATGATATGCCACAGAGTATAGCTGGAGTTTTTTAAGGTGGTCAGCATAGGGCATCTGCTTTAGGCCTGTGATTCTTTTAGTGAACTATTTCTGCAGCCTTTCCAGTTGTTGCAGATGTCTTGAGAGGTACATACCAAATGGGGCATTGTATTCTATAATGGGTGTAATGATGGATGAGTACAGTGGGACAATGACCTCCTTTTTTCTGGATGAAAAGCCCTTAGTGATGAGGTGTGCCGCATAGAAGGATTTCCTGACTGTTGTGGCGATGTGGTTATTGAAGGTGAGACCACTGTCCACCTGTGTCCCTAGGTCTCTTATCACACTTTCAGTGTTTACTGTACTGCCACCTATGTGGTAATTCATGGGTACATGTTTTTTTCCCAAAGGGGATAACTATACATTTCTTGGCATTTTGCTTGAGCCCATGGTTCTGGCACCAAGCATCTTTTTCTGTAAGGCCCTTTTGTAGAGTATCCACATCATTTCAGGATTCAATAATGGCTCCCAGTTTGCAGTCATCTGTGAACTTTGTTAGCCAGAGTGCCTTAGTGTTGGCCTGTACTTCAGAAAAGTAGATGCCAAACAAGAGCGATCCCAGGACTGAATTCTGAGGTACTCCACTTGTCACTTGTTTGGAGCTTGATTTGGAGTCAGCTACTTTTACAGTGTGGGTTCTATCAGTCAGCCAGATGGCAACCCATCAAGTGATGTAGGGATTAATGCCCAGCTTAATAAATTTATCTATGATCCCAGAGTGGGGAATGGTGTCAAAGGCCATGGCAAAGTCCAGATAGGCTATGTGGACTGCCTTACCCTCGTCCACAGCTCTGGAGACTGATTCAAAGAAGTCAATCAGGTTCAGGAGACAAGATTAGCTCTTCACAAACCCAAACTGGGTAGGGGTCCAGTGTTTGATGGTTGCCAATGTCTTTGTTTATAAGTTCTATGATAATACGTTCCATGGCCTTGCAGATCAGGCTTGTCAGACTGATGGAGTAGCAGTTCCCGGGATCCAAGGTGGATTCCCCCTTATGGAGTGGGATGGTTTGCCACTGTTTAGTCAACGAACACAATGCTGACAGTCCATGTATCGAATGCAGTGCAGCAACTCTTGACAATACCGAACAGAAATGCATCAAACGACAATCCCGCTCCCCCTTTTGGACCCATATTAGCACTCGTTTTGGATGTAGAGCAGTCGAAAATGTCACATTTGGTGTTCCTTGTGACATTTCAGCCATTAGACATGCAAAATCTTGGGATTTTGACTCGAACACTGGTGGGTTTGACTGTAGTGTATTCGATTACACGGTGGTAAACTGAGTGGGATAACTGTAGCTATGCGCCACTCAGTGGGCATGAAGCCTAAGGTGAGGGTATGATTAAACTTGACACTTAGGTGAGGTGCCAGTTCATTTTGTAGTTCATGTAGCACACAGCCTGGGATGTCATCTGGTCCCATGGATGCTGTATTCTTAGCTTTGGAGAGTGTGTTTATTACCTGTGTTGCCATTATTACTGGAATATGGCATCTTCCAGTATTGAGATGGGCCGTTTAGGGGGTGAGAGGGGGGTGAAGTTGGCACTGAATTAATCTGCCAGGATATTGGCAATATCCTTGGGATCAGTATATTTAATGCCATTCTGTTGTAGCTCAGAGCAGATCTGAGCATTTCTCATTTAGATTCTTGACATAGTTATAGAATGCCTTGTGGTTGTCTTTGGAATCTGTGGCAATTTTATTTTCATAATTGTCATACCATTGTCTACCTGAAACATCTGGTTTTACCCTGCCTGACTACAAATACATTGTTATATTACTGTATTTCTGTTACTCAGAAGCAGTAATCACAGATTGTATTCCAGTTTGCATCACACTAATGTTGCAAAGTTAGAATTACATCAAACAGAAGGTCCATTCATGTCATCAGCAGACAGACTCCATCCCCACTGCCTTCCTAAAGTATCTAGCCTAACCCTGGCATGTTTAGAAAGTATAATGTATTTTTATATAAAGTGTACTTAGAGCATGTATTCAATTTTGCTTCATCCAAATACACTTTACAGTAGCAAATTCAGAATTACAATAACAAACAGAGGGGTCAGTCATCTCATCTGCAAACAGTTCCCATACCTATAACTTACCTAAAGTGCGTGGCTTGATCCTGCCAGGTTACAGAAAAGGAAAATAGCAGTTTCATTAAATAAGCAGTGGTCAGTGCTTGTATCCTGTTTGCTTCATCCAAATTCAAGCAAACTAGAATTACAACAACAAAACAACAGGGCTGTCATTTCATCTGCAAACAGTACCCATATCCATAACCTACCGAAAGTATCTGGTTTGATCCTGCTAGATTAAAAAAAAGAAAATAATTTTTAAAAGCAACCGTCGAAACCTGTATTCCAGTTTGCTTCATCCAAATGCACCCTAGTTCTGCAAAGGCAGAATTACAACAGCACAAAAGTAGGGCCAGTCATTTCATTCATAGACAGCTGCAATACCCACGGTCTGCCCATAGTATATGGCTTGATCCTGCCAGAATAAAAAAATTGTTTTGCAGAAACACTAATGACAGCTTGTCTTCTAGCTTGCTTCAGCCAAATATACATTAGTCTGCACTGCAAATGTACAACAGCAAACAGTACGGCCGATGACTTCATCTACAATAAGCCCCATAAAAGTATCTGAATAGATTTTACCAGGAAAAAATGATTATATTAATATATATATTTTGCTTCAAAGAAGCAGTAATTATGCTTTGTATTCTAGCTTGCTTTGCACAAATACACATTAGTTCTGCAAAATTAGAATTGCAGCAGCAAACAGGAGGGAGAATCAGTTCATCCACAGACAGCCACCATATAGAAGGTAACCTCACACAACACAATTCCAGTATCACATAGTCCCACCACATCAGCGAACCAAACACATAAATACACAAAAACATACTCAGAGGCTCTAAATAAAAATCTACCTAAGCAACAGAGGCCTCCAAAGCAGACATCCAAGCAAACGCTACCTCAAAACAAAACACGCACAACACATAGCCCACAAAGTCAGTGTGCCAAGCAGCCACAGCCCTTAAGGCTGAATAACACACCTGATACTCTTGTAATAGGTGACTCTATTGTCAGACACACTGACGTCCCACTCACCAGGCTGAATAAAGAGAAGGTCACAATGAGCTGCCTGTCAGGTGCTAGGATCCGCCACATAATGCAAGCACTCAGGTCACTCCAAAGCAAATACAAATATGACTCAGTCATTGTACATGCTGGTGTGAATGACCTGAGATGTACCTCCCTGGACTACATGAAAAGAGACATAGAGGAGCTCTCTGATCATGCAGCCCAGGCTGGTATGACCCTGACCTTGAGCAGCATCTTACCCTCACCTAGAATGATGCTACAGTACAAAGACAAAATGATCGATTTTAACAATTGGCTAAAATTTTGGTGTCATTCAAAGGGGATCCAGTGTTTGTCAGCCTGGGATGACATGCTCGACAAGCCACGTTGCTTCGCTAGGGACGGCTTGCACCTGTCACCACTGGGCTTTTGGATATTGGCAAAGGCTCTTGCCACCCCAATAGTGCCTTTTTTAGGCAAGGCTCAAATGTCAAATCCACCCCCATAGACAGCACAAGGAACAAGAAACTAAGGGTAATGCTGCTAAACGCCAGAAGTCTTAACCTCAAGATGCATGCACTTGAAGCTCTCCTCAGTATGGACAACATCGATATCTGTGCAGTGACAGAAACCTGGTTCAAGGCTCCAGAGAGCACCCCAGCACTACCAGGCTATACCTCATATCATGCTTTTCAGCCCCAAAACCCGGACCGAACCACAAAAGGAGGGGGAGTTTCCATATTTATCAAGGATATCCACACCTCCAGGTTAATGGCATTGCACGAAATGTCGGAGACCATCCATGTGCAACTAACAGTGGGCAAGACTGCTTTTCAGTTTATAGCATCCTACAGACCACCCTCTCAAAGTTAGGAATCCCACTCAGCTTTCCTGAAAACATTAGAGAACATGAAGATCTCTCCGAACACCATTATATTGGGTGACTTCAACTACCCAAACATTGACTGGGAGCACTACTCAAGCCCCAGCACCTTAGCCCAAAGGTTCCTGGAAATTATAAACTCAAATGCTATGGAACAACTAGTCACCACTCCCACAAGAGGGGACAACATACTAGACCTGATCATTACCAACATGGGGACTCTATGCTTCACACCAGAAGTATATCCCTCATTGGTAAGATCAGACCATAAATTAATCTCACTGGATGTCCACTTCCCGACCCCACCCCCAGCCCAGAAAACCACAGTGAAAAACTTCTCAAAAGTGAACTTTTCACTTCTCAAAAATGAAGTGGAATCCTTCAAGGCCCCAGGGCCAGTGGAAACTACGGCCCAAACTGCAGAATCCTATATAAACGCATTCTACGGACATCTCCAGGAATGCATGGATCATGCTATCCCAAACAAAACCAAGACCCAACCATCAAAAGGCAGGCATCCAGTCTGATGGACCCCTGCCATAAATAAACTGTACAACAGAAGGAGGAAGCTACTACATGATAGAGCAAAATCCCTAATAGGGAAGACATCTCTGATCAGTACTAGCAAAAAATTACGATCCCTCATAAAATCCTCCAAGGCCAGCTTAGAGAGAAAAAATGCACAGGACACTAAAGACAATCATAAGGCTTTTTGCAGTTATGTTAGAAACCTGGGATGCAACTCCCAGACTTGTTCTGAGTTGATTCTAAATGACAAAAAATACACTGAACCCACAAACATCGCCAATATCCTGGCAGACAGGTTCAGTGCAAACTTCTCCACCCCCTCCCCCCCAAAAGAGCAAGTATCTATCCCAGCAGAGGGCTGCCTCCCAAACATCTCTGATGCTCAGGTGAAGGCTGCCTTCTCCAAAGCAAAAAACACTGTTTCCATGGGACCAGATGGCGTCCCAGGTTGTGTCCTACATGAACTCCAAGAGGAACTAATCCCTCAAATAAAACAGCTATACAATCTCAGCCTCACTACAGGATATGTGCCCACAGAATGGCGTACAGCAACAGTGGTCCCACTCCACAAAGTTGGAGCCTCTACGGACCCTGGAAACTATCGCCCTATAAGCCTGACTAGCTTAGTCTGCAAGGCTATGGAGAGGATCATCATGGAGCTCATAAACAAAGACATTGGGGACCTACAGACACTAGATCCTACCCAGTTCAGCATTGTCAAGGGCAGATCCTGCATTTTGAACCTGGTTGACTTCTTCAAAACAGTCACCAAAGCCATAGATGAAGGGAAGGTAGTCCACACAGCCTATCTGGACCTTGCAAAGGCATTTGACACAATACCCCACTCAGGCATCATAGATAAGCTATCCAGCTTAAATATAAACCCCTTTGTCACAAGATGGGTCGCAAACTGGCTCAAAGACAGAACCCACAGAGTGAGAGTTGCTGGAGCCATGTCAGACTCAAAACCAGTCACAAGTGGCGTCCCACAGGGCTCTGTCCTGGGACCACTCTTGTTCGGTATATACTTTTCCGAGGTACAGGCAAACATGGGAGGACTATGGCTCACCAAGTTTGCAGACGACTGCAAACTGGGCGCCATAATCAACTCTCCAGCTGACACAAACATCCTTCAAAAAGGTCTCACAGAGACAGATAACTGGTGCCAGCACCATGGTCTAAAGCTAAATGCCAAAAAATGTATAGTCATACCCTTTTGTAAAAACAATGTGCCCACAAATTACCACATAGGCAGAAACCCATTAAGTACAGAGAAAGTTATTAGGGACCTAGGGACCCAAGTTGATAGCAATCTCTCCTTTGAAAACCACATTACCAAAGTGGTTAGAAAGACCTTCTACATAGCCTACCTCATCACGAAGGGTTTCACATCTAGATCAAGAAAGGTAATCGTGCCCCTTTATTCATCCCTCATCAGGCCCATCATAGAATACAATGCCCCTTTTGGGATGTACCTTACCCGACACCTGCAGCAATTAGAAAGACCCAAAAAGTATCTCACCAAGAGGATCGAGGGTCTCAAACAGATGCCATATGCTGCTCAGTTAAAAAAACTCCAGCTCTACTCAGTTGCATACTGCCTACTTCAGGGCCATCTATGCTTGACATACAAAGCTATGTCAAATCCAGAATTAATGGACATGCTCCACCTCAGTAAATCTAAATCCCTTAGAGCCACACGCTCGAGGGACTTGAACCTCAGCACAGAAATAAATAGAACTTGCTGGAGGGACAGGTTCATATCCCAGAGGCTCCCTTCACTCTGGAATAGAATTCCAGTTCATGTGAGGCAGAGCATCTCACTGAATCTCTTCAAGAAGAATCTCGATAGGAGGATAGGGGATCGTAGGTTTGTCCCAGGGATTACTCCTGTGTCACTATTTGACAGAGGCACAGTAAACTAAACCTTAAAGGGCACAGTATACTCAAATCAAGGGGTGGTGTAAGCTATACAGAATCAGGCTAGGCTTATAATTGCCTCAGGGCAGATAGCCTAGTATGAACCTATGAACCTATGAACCTATAACCATTGTCTACTGACAACATCTGGTTTGAACCTTTCAGGATAAAGCAAAATGTTACATTAAATTAATTTTTGCCTCATACAAACAGTAGCCACAACATGTACTCCAAATTGCTTCACCCTCATGTACACTAGTGCTGCAAAGTTAGAATTTCAGCAACAAACGGTAGGGGCAGTTATTTCATACCCAGACAGGCCCCACTCCCATTGCTTTCCCACAGTTTCTGGTTTGACCCTGCCAGTTCAAAAAAAGAAAATAATAGTTACATAATGTTTTTTTTCACATAAATAATAGCCACAATTTGTATTCCAGCTTGCTTTATCCAAGGGTGCCTTAGTCCTGAAAAGTCAAGACTGCAATAGCAAACAACAAGGACAGTCATTTCATCATACCCACTGACTACTCCCATTGTCCATACCCAGAAAAGATGCTACTGCCTTAGCTGGACTAACCAGGTCAACAGAGTGTAAATAAAGAGCTTGTGGTGATAGCAACTCAAGCAGTGGGTTAAAGAAACTATGAAAAGTCTGAAATTCTTTGTGTGGCACATTTGACAGTAACTACTTTGACCAACTTCAGTAATGCAAACTCCCTAAAAGTTCATGAATTTAAAAATAACTTTGCTGAAAGAATGGAAGACTGAGAAAGCATCTGCCATGGCTAGATTATATTACCTCTTTATGGATGACCACAGCCTACATAACTATCATGAAAAGTATTAGGGGAATTCAATAAAGCTTACACATTTTTTTCCTTGTAGGCATTGCGCCATGAAGCTTACATGGACACTGCTAAGCAGCGAGCACGCAAACATAAAAACATTCGTGGCATGCAAATCACCTCATAAGCAGATGAATCTCATGCAAATGAGGCAGGAAGAGCAATCAAACAAGCAGAAAGGCATCTGTTCAGACCCTGTGTCATTGTCCACAGTGTGTGTAGGGTTGCCACCTTTTCAAATGGCCAAAGTGGGACATTTTCAGTACAAACATCAGATTTTATGAGCCGACACATACCCAAGGTCAGTACAAAGGATAGAACTTAACTTTTTTGCCTAAATAAAAGCTTATTCTTGTAGCATTGTAATTGCTTATTCTGTTTCTTATAGCAGTTAGGTATTTTAGATACAGAATAACTCTTTTATGCAACTATTACATAAAATATAGGAAGTAATTTTGTCCTAAAATCTCAGGACAGTTGCCATTTTTTAAATTTTTTGTCAGGACACAACTGTACAAACTGGGACTGTCCCTCGAAAAGTGGGACAGGTGGTAACCCTAAGTGTGTGTTGAAAAATTCTTTGTAGAGAAGTGTAAACAGACAAAAGGGGGTGTAAAACTGTAGATATATGGACATAAATCCCCCTGAAATGTAATACCACATATACATATGACAAACCAGTAAAAAATGAACACTTCAAAATAAAATAAAATAATGGCCGCTGGCTGCAATGAATTCCACAAAACAATTTGAATGCCAAAAAACAGTAAAGTAAGTGCTTTCGTCTTACTCCAATAAGTAAAACTTCATCAGACAAAGAAATTCATCAAGACAGTGGCATTTATACAATCAGATAAATCACATGATTAATTCATTTAAATTTTAAAAATGCATACACCAAATAAATAGCACATAAACACACATGATAAAGCAAATACGTTGAAGCAATTTTGAACAAATTTTAAGTATACCTAAACTATCTAAAAAAGCAATGTTTTAAGGTATCAAAAATGTAACATGAAAAAAGCAATAAATGTTCCGTGCCTCAGCCAAAGTCTGCCAGTCCACAATAAGGCACAAAAAACAGAAAAAAACTGGCTTGACACCGCTATATGGATAAAAAGTTTAATAAAACGTATACCAACACTGTTGTAAACGCTTTCGGGTTCACCAACCCTTCTTCAGACAATAAAACACATACAATTACTCATTTAAAAAAGCAGCTTCAACCAATCAAATGCTAATAATTTACCCGCCTATTTTGTAGTGCAGGTTTTAAAGGTATCCTGTCATTTAAACCTGGGTATCTATGAGAAGTAAGTGTAATAATCCATTTTGACTCTAAAGACTCAGTGTGTAGCTTGATGTCCCCCCCTCTAGCACCCAACCTAACATTAACAATGGCTTTAAACATAAAAGTATGTGTAGGGTTCCTCTCTACATGTTTATAAAGAGCATTCTGTTCTACTTTATTCCTAATACAGGTAAGATGTTGTAATATTCTAACCTTCAGCATGTTTGTTGTCATCCCTACATAATAGGACAAACATTTTTGACATTCAGCGATATAAACCACGTGTTTTGTTCTGCATGTCGCTCTGGCTTTAAAACTAAACCTTCTCCCATCCACTGGATGCGTGAAAGTTGGGTCCATGTTAATGCTGGAACATGCTTTGCAGTTACCACATGGTAAAGTTCCTGCTTTACTCATCATAGTGCTAATTCCCTGGAGACCCTTTTCTTTGCATAGTAAGTCTTTAAGGTTAGTGTTACGTCTATAACCAAATCTAGGTGTATGACCCACTATCCCACTAAGCTTATCCTCTGTCCTTAGTATATTCCAATTCCTTTGAACAATGTTTTGTATATCGGTGATATTACTGCTATAAGTAAAATACAACCTAGGTCCATCATTGTTCCTTAGTTTGGACTTAGGACACATTTCATTCTGATTGCTTAATAACCAAGGCTTGTAGTCTCTGTTTCTCCTTTGTGCACTATGACTTATTTTGTCTGTATCAACCTGTCATTGTACCCTCTACTATTAAAGCATGAGCTTAGTTGTTCCACTTCTGCCTCATAATTATTATCTTCCAAGCACAGTCAAAATGTAACATGAATCAATGAAACTGGATGAAATAAACTAACCTAATATGGGTGAACTAAATTCTTTCAGTATTGTTATTTGTTAAAATAGAGCCAATTATATTTGTAGGCTCCTGAATTTTAAAACACATGCTAATGAACTCATGTCATTCAAGCCTGGTCAACTATAAACTTTCAATTTTATCTGCCATAGTAGTTCACGAATTTCAAACATTAAACTGAAAGGTCCTCCCCTAGGGTTGTGTTCTATCTGGTCTATGATTCTAAAACAGAAACTGTATTGTGGGTGTTCCTGGACATGCTTAGCCAAAGCGTTCTCCACATTCAGGTTTCTTAATACTGTATATGTGCTCGTAGACTCTGTCCTAGTATCTGCGGTCCGTCTTACTGATGTAAAAACAAGGGCAGAGACTACAAGAGGCTAAATAGACCACGCTCTTAGATGCTCGATTAAATCTCTTTTTAATCCAATACTTATTACCTCTGACAGTAAATGTATTACCAACTTCCATTAATCTACAGTATGAACAACTCTCACATTTATACATGCTAGTAGTTCTCACAATAGGGGTCCTAACCCTCTCCAATAGGTTTTTAAGATTAGGTCCTCTTCTGTATGTAACCCAAGGACCTGACTGAACTATAGGAGCCAGATCCTCGTCTGATACTAATAAATTCCATTTTTATTAAATAATCTGACATATAACAGGAGCATCAAGACTAAATGATGTAATAAAATTGACACCAAGTGGATCTAACTTTATTAAATGTGAAAGTTCTACACTAAATGTCGGTAGATTATTTAAGTCAGGTCTAGGTGTTAAGATAGGGATGAAATCACCATTAACTCTTTTGTGTTGTACTTTGAACAATAATTCATCAAGTAATTGTGATGGATAATCTCATTTTTAAAACATATCACACAATACTTGCCATTCAACCAGAAATTCCTTTTCATCAGACACCATACAGGCCACTCTCACCAGCTGTCCTTTCTCAACAGATCTCTTCTGTTGGTAAGGATGACTGCTGGTAAGTGTAGGAATGAGTTGGAATAAGTCGGTTTCTTATGGATCTTAGCTTTAAATAACTTAGCATTCCTATACTTTTATAATTTCACATCCAGGTATGCAATGCTCTCTACTCCTAAACTATGTGTGAAGGTCAAAATTTGCATTGATTCATTCATATAGGTCACAAACCCAGGGATGTCATCAATTTCACCCTTAAACATAATAAATACATCATCCAAATATCTAGTGTAATAATAAATATTCTTCATGTACAAATTATTGCTGAAAATGAAGTGTTGCTCCCAATAGGCCATCACAAGTTTGGCAAAACTTGCCCCACAAGGAGAGCCCTTTGTGACACCCGTCTTCTGTAAATAATATTGTCCCTCGAACATAAAATAATTATTGGTCAAAATCAAATCCAATAATTCTTCCAAAAGTTCAATTTCCCTTTCTGTACTACCCTTTGCCCTCATCACCGTAGTTACCCATTCAATACCTGTGTCTGCAGGTATTACGGTGTAAAGATCTTTTACATCAATGGTCAGGAATACAATATCACCCTTGTACTTGAGGCCATTGATGCTATTCAAAAAAGACCAAGAATCCTTACAAATGTGATCAATTTGGACAACAAATCTCTTATACACCATATCAACATACTTTGCCAATGGGTAAGTAATGGAATTTCTCCCATTAACTATAGGCTGAAGTGATGGGTCCTCTAGATCTTTATGGTCCTTCAGGATTCCAAAAATCACTGGTGTAAGAGGGCCAGACTTGACAAGTAATTATAGAATTTTTAAAGTAATTCTAGATTCAATTAATAAATCGTTAAGAAACACTTTGATCTTCTGATGTGCTCGATTCATTTCATTCAGAGATTCAGAGAGACTAAATGTAGTTATCAGTACTGAGAAGTTTCAGCATGTGTTCACTGTAATCATGATTATCAAAGAACACAAGACCACCCCCTTTATCAGACTTTACAACATGACATTCTGAAAGTTTAAACAGTTCAATCTCTCCCAATCCTGTTTGGTAAAATGACATGCTTTGTTCAAGGACCTGTGTTTGCTGTTATCTAAAGTATCACAAAAGTCCAATTCACAAACATGTTGAAATGTTAATAATCCAGGGAGTAAAGGTGGGTTGAAAGCACTCAACACCCTACAGTCATTTTTTCACAATAGGTTGATCCTTAAACATTAATTCTAGGTTTAATTTACGAATAAAAAATCTAAGGTCAATAATTGCTCTTGCTATGTTCACCCTTTGATAACCAACAGTGCTGTTATATAGACAAAATAACCAAAACCAAGCATTGAGAACAAAAACCTTTATCCAAAAACAAAGCTTTCAGGCAAAACCCTTTCTCAATGTTTAACACAAGGTACAATATATGTTTTTTATTCATGTTTTATTTATTTTAAAGTTTGTATTAAATTAGATCATATGACCATGGCTGCGGGTCATGTGATACTGTGAGCTTGTATTTAAACATGTGATTTCATTGTACCTTGTGTTAAACATTGAGAAAGGGTTTTGCCTGAAAGCTTTGTTTTTGGATAAAGGTTTTTGTTCTCAACGCTTGGTTTTTGGTTATATGTTCACCCTTTGGTCAGGGAAAAATGTTAATCCCTTCGCTAACAAATCCACCAAGCCAGTATTGACTTCCATGCTGGAATAATTAAAAATTTTAAAATTGAGGTCACTATTGAAAACAATTCTAACATTTCTAGTATGAGCATCAACATTCATGTAGTGCAAACCAGCTAGATGGTTGCTAGCCAGGTCAACAGTTATCTCCGTGCCAACCAGTTTTCCGCCGGGTTCTTCCCTTTGAAAGGTCTGGCATTGTTCGTTGATTCCATTTGTTGTCGGCTCCTCATATGAAAATTTTGAGAGCTATTGCCATTATTGATTTCACTGTTATGTAAAGCACTGTTCTGGTTAGTCGGGCCGTTAAAACTTTGATTACCCTTGTTATTGTTGGTGTTTTTATTTCTGTTGCTATTCCTCAAGCGGCCATTCCAGTTAGAACCCTCAGAGTTCTGTCCTCTTACATCGGCAGCTGCCTCAGCGTAACTGTGCCCTGGAGAATCAGTAAACCGCCTATCAGAAGACTGATTATTACCATTGCTATGGGAATGGCACAAAGGATTGAGCCATTCTTGTGTAGGTGGGGTTTTAGGATAAGCAGCCCCTTTGCTGTAATCAGAGCTGTCCCGCTCTAGTTTTTTATTTTTAGTAGCTTTCATTTTAATGATCTGTCGATTGATACTAGTGGAAACATGTTCGTACTCATATTTATAATGATTAAAGTCAATGTCATTCCTAATACATCCATCTAAAGTATCAATTTCTTCATTTAATTTTTCAATAATAATAGAGCAGTGCTTAATGAACATTTCAATCAACTTGAACCCTTGTTTGTCAAATAGACATAAAAGTTCATGATGGAATGGTGAATCACACACTAAGCCCGTTGGGAAGTGCCAAGATCTCAAAACTTTCGGTACTTGGCGCTGTTGCAAACATTCTCTAAAGTAGGCTATCTCAAGTTGGAGTTTTTTGACCTTAAAAGATTTTGCATCCAGAATCCTCAGGTTTTCAACAATATTATAGTTACTATCAACAGCCAAATTGTTGGTAATGTGGGTATTGCCATTAATTAGAACAACAGCCTGGTCAAGCTAATGCTTCAAACCAAGGAAAACAGTACTCGTCTGAACAGTACTTGGCTGGATAACCCTCGCTTCACTCTGGGTTATCGGCTATGTTAAGGGAACATGTAAATCCTCCATGTTAACACCGCTGTTGTTGGTGTTGAGACTGATGTTAAGATCTGACACAGAGCCCCATTCAGGTCAGGCTCCCCAACCATAGATGAAACAATTCCTTCGCATTTAACCACTATGTGGTGACCATTAGCTCCCATAGCTGGAGTGCTGTTGGGTAAATTGTTCACAACTTCTAAAAGATCATCCACTTTTTTGGTTAAGGACAGAACCACCTTAACCAACTGCTGAATGTCCAAGTTGTTGGATCCAGGGACATTTAAATGTTCATTCTCTTGTGAGAACAAAAGTTCCTGAGTGGGATTCGATTCAGCTGCCATATGGACACACAGACAAACAACAAAACAAACCAGTAAAAAATGAACACTTCAAAATAAATTAAAATAACGGCTGCTGGCTGCAATGAATTCCACAAAACAATTTCAATGCCAGAAAGTAGTAAAGTAAGCGCTTTCGTCTTACTCCAATAAGTAAAACTTCATCAGACAAAGAAATTTATCAAGACAGTAAGACAGACTGCAGATTCAAGGACAGAGTCTATGATCACATATACAGTATTATGAAACTGAAGGTGGAGAACGCTTTGGCTAAGCATGTCCAGGAACACCCACAACACAGTTTCTATTTTAGAATCATAGACCAGATAGAACAAAACCCTAGGGGAGGACGTTTCAACTACTATGGCAGATAAAATTGAACGTTTATAGTTCACCAGGCTTAAATGGCATGAGTTCATTAGCATGTGTTTTAAAATTCCAGAGCCTACAAAGATAATTGGCTATATTTTAACAAATAACAGTAGTGAAAGAATTTAGTTCACCCATATTAGGTTAGTTTATTTCGTCCAGTTTAATTGATTCATGTTGCATTTTTGATACCTTAAAACATTGCATTTTTGATTGTTAAGGTATACTTAAAATTTGTTCACAATTTCTTCAATGTATGTGCTCTATCATGTGTTTATGTGCTATTTATTTGGTGTATGTGTTTTTAAAATGTAAATTAATTAATCATGTGATTTAAATGATTGTATAAATGCCACTGTCTTGATAAATTTCTTTGTCTGATGAAGTTTTACTTATCAGAGTAAGACAAAAGTACTTAAATATACATATGAGCAAAACCTTTTATCTTGTATTTCAGAAAGATTAAAGGAAAAAAACTTAACTTGCTTTATAGAAAATAAATGGGAAAAAAAATGTAACATTATGTGACAGAAATGTATGACAGTACTTTGCATGGCATCCCTACAATGGTGCATTGCTGCTGTTGCTAATGTGATAGGGCTATGAAGTGTGCAGTTTCCAGGCTGTCAGCATGGATAGGTATCCAAATGAGGTGATATCACTAAATAGCAGAATGGAGTAATTGTGTCTGCATATCCCCTTCATGTAGGCTCTTAGACCCATGCCAATGTTTACACAGGATGTAGCTGACATGGGGGGGGGGTGTCCACTGACTTCTAAGCTCTTTTAAGCTTCAGTGCACATTTGTATGGCATGCCACCTTGCTGACCATGTCTAAATACTGGGGGGTAATTCAATAAGCCTTACACGGAGCAATTCTCCATGTAGGAATAGTGCCGTGGCCCGAGCACAAAGTCAGGAGGCCGAGCGATCCAGGAAACAAGGCTGGGGGCATGCAAGAGCCTTCAAGCACTGTCCAGACATGGAGGTGACTGTATAATGCAAATCACCTCATTTACTGGTGAAAACCATGCAAATTAGGTGAATTTGCGATCACTAACCGAATACCAGAACATAAAAATAAAAAAGGGGCCATGACAACTCAAATAAAAGCATGTATTAGGTACAGTAGGCATGCCAATGGTGAAATCTATGACCACTGGCATTTAAAACTGATGCAATTGATGAAAAATCAAAGTATTTTTTTAACATATATGACACGTTGAAGCAGTGCGCAGTGACGTGCAAGCATTATAGATCATAAAATAAAAATTAAAATAGCAAAATATGAGATATAAAGCTATACTGAAGTTTCCCATTATACTGGCTAGTAGCCAGAGTCATACAATGGCAGGTTATAGTGATTGCTATAGACATAGGCTCTGGTGTAGTGCAGAAACTAGGATATATGCAATTAGGTGTATGTAAATGAGATAAGTTTCCTGAATAGCAAAATGGGCCACCATGTCCACAGGTACCTAACCATGTAAGGGCTATAATGTGGTAGTGTAGGTAGAAGTGGCAGCTGACATGCAAAGGGGGTGTGTCATGGTTTGTGTAAGCATACTGGAGCCCAGCGACTCCTGTTTGCACTCAGCTAAGCACAGCTTAGCGAGGGGGGGGGGTCTGAGGCTGCTGTCACACCGTAACTACAAATACATAACAGCAGCAACTGTGGACAAAGGCTGTGACTGGACTACAGAAGGGCAAAGAAACATATAAAGTGAAGGGGAACCACTGCCAGACAAACATAGAATGCGCACAGTATAACAATTTCTGCTGTAACATAGTTTCCTGCAGTGTATGGGGTCAGTAAACAAATGTCTGTAAGTGCTTCCTCACATTACTCTATACTGATCTGCCACTTGCATACCAGGAAATCACAGTGCTGTGTAGAATATACCACACATATTATGGAAAACTCAGCTAAGTCCAATGCACTCTGTATCCACACCAGGATATGGCTCAGTTAATAAGGATAGCACACAGCCAGGAGATTCTTCACACAGTATATCACTGAGTTGCTGGACTGTTTGCACAGATTCATCAGCCAATAGGCTGTAGCACACAAATTCCTGAACCGAAGTACAGCTAGCTCTGGAATGGAGTCAACCTCTTACTATTGAAGGTCATATTGGGTATGCTCCAACACTTAGAGAATTACAGCCCATGTCTAAACCCACATCGGACTATACAACTGTGTTTTTCGGACATGTCTTTGTATACAGACAGCTATATACACCTTAACAGTCTCCCTCACCCCCATCAGACAGGATTACCCATAGCTATCCAGAGGTGGCTCATATGTGATATATCTGCATCTGTTGATTGTGACAGATGTACATATATATATATATATATATATATATATATATATATATATATATATATAGCTAACATATACAAATATATCAATAATAGACAAGCAGACACAGGGGGAAGGAGAGGGATAGAGTCAGACAAAGAGACAGAGAGAGAGAGAGAGACAGAGAGGCAAAGAGAGACAGACACCCTGAAAGGCATAGAGTGATGTCCTGATGCAGACATTTGCACACCTATTGTAAACACTGGCACATGCCAGTATGAAGGTTAGCTCCATTGTGTAATAGTAGTGAAGTAGGGGTTCTAATCTCACATCACCTGCCTTGTGTGTGTATGTGTGTGTGTGTGTGTGTGTGTGTGTGTGTGTGTGTGTGTGTGTGTGTGTGTGTGTGTGTGTGTGTGTGTAGGTGAAAACATTATGATCCCTTTTCCACCCAGTAAACTTTCCAGTGCCCTACTTTACAAAGCCTGCTGAAAACATTCACCTTAGAAGTACCTTTGGATAACTTGCAGCAATATAAGTTCTGTGGTGCATGAGATAAGTACATAGCACTATAATGTACATAACTAGACAGGCTGGGGTTCTAATCCCAGCACTGCCAACTGTGTGTGTTTATAGGTTAATGTATTTTGAGGCCTATTCCACCCAGTAAACCTCCCATTTACATACTTTACTAGGCCTGCTTATGTAATTCACCTTAGAAGTACCTTTGGACACTTTCCAACTATATAAGCTCTGTGGCACATATGATAAGTATGTAGCACTATAGTGTACATAACTACATAGATGTTGTTGTTGTTGTGTCTTTCAGCTTTTCCCGGTTAGGGGTCACCACAGCAGAACTCCGGTCCTCTAATGATTGGCAGTAGATTTTTAAGTGCAGAGTTGCCAGCCCTGACGCACAGCCTTCAATGAAGGTACGCCCATTCATGTATGTCTCCACACAGAAGACGCTCTAGCTGAGAATCGAACCAGATGTCTTACTGTGAGGCAATGACACTACCATAGCACCACCACCGCAGTGTACATAACTACATAGATAGGGGTTCTAATCTCAGCACTGCCAACTATGTGTAGGTAAAAGCATTATGATCCCTTTTCCATTGAGTAAACATCCCATTGCCCAACTTTAGAAGGCCTGCTGATGTCATTCTCCTTAGAAGTACCTTTGGAAGCACTCCAGCCCCATTAGCTCCATGGCGCACGTGATAAGTATGTAGCGATATAGTATACCTAACTATATAGGTAGGGGTTTTAATTTCCACACTGTCAACTGTGCCTGTGTTTGTAGATTAAAGTATTTTGAGGCCTTTTCCATCCAGTAAACATCCCATTGTCCTCCTTTGCAAGGCCTGCTGATGTCATTCACCTTAGAAGTACCTTTGGACACTCTTCAAGTCTGTAAGCTCCATGGCATATGCGATAAATACATAGCCCTACTGTGTGCATGAATAGAACAGTAGGAGTTCTAATCTCAACACTGCCAAGTGTGCATTGTTTAACCCTTTGACCCCCCCCATTGCATTACTTTACAGGGCCTGTTCATGTCACTCACCTTACTTACACTGTCTAGGCATATAAGCTCTGTGACACCTGTAATAAGTAGGCAGCACTGTACACATACAGCTAGGTAGGTAGAGATTTGAATCTCAATACAGACAACTAATATACTAAATATGTTTTTGTGTGTGAAGTATATCCCCTGTGTATGTTGGTTATATCATTAAGGCCTGATGACCCCCTCCCAATGGCAATACTTTAAAGAGCCTGTTGATGTCATCCACCTTAGATGCCCTTGTCAAACTCTACAGGCCATACCAGTCATCTGTATAGATGTGTGCAGAATGTCCAGATGTTTGCAACATATAGGTGGTCCTTGTCTCATAACAATGGGGTATTATGACAAATCAGTCATAATTATGTGGCAGTTGCCAAAGTGACAGACATGTCAGCTTCAGACGTCATATCCGCTGATGCAAAATCTGTTACCCTATCACTTATCTACATTTGTAAGAGCAATATGTGATAACAGTCCCGATTTTGGGTGGTTTATCCCACCATTCATGAAGGCATTGCTAAGATTAATTGTTGTAAGAGGTTGTGAATTCTGTCCCTGGCATATAATCTTCATGGCCCATGCAATATGCATGTAGCACTATGGTACATACAAGTAGATAGTTGTTCTAATCTATTGACAACTGTGTGACTGCATGTGTTACTGTATGCATATTCCCTGTGGCTGTCTTGCCTGTATGTATGCAATGGTTATACCATTTTGTGTGCCTGTTCCATCCTGTTAACTCCCCCATTGGCAACCTAGTCAAGGCCCCTACAGATGTCATCCACCTTTGAAGCAGAGTTACACATTTTCTAACATAAAGGCACTATGGTGCATGCAATAGTCATGTCAATCTGTAGTGTACCCAGCAAAATAGGTAGATTTTCTAACTGGAAAACTGTCAACTCTATGTGCATGTGTGTTTCAATGTATATCCCCATGCAGGTGTGTGTGTGTGTGTGTGTGTGTGTGTGTGTGTGTGTGTGTGTGTGTGTGTGTGTGTGTGTGTGTGTGTGTGTTTGTGATGGCCCTGCCATGTTAAGGGCCTGTGAACCCCCCATTGGGAATCCTAACAGACCTTGCAATTGTGACCCACCTAAATAGTAGTGGTAGACACTGCAACACTATAGTAGCTCTGTGGTGCTTGTGTTATGTATATAGCAGTATTACATGTAAACCTATGCAGGTAGAGGTTCTGTTGTCAACAAGGACAGGTCATGAGTGTGTGTGTGTGTGTGTGTGTGTGTGTGTGTGTGTGTGTGTGTGTGTGTGTGTGTGTGTGTGTGTGTGTGTGTGTGTGTGTGTGTGTGTGTGTGTGTGTGTGTGTGTGTGTGTGTGTGTGTGTGTGCATATCCCCTTGCAGCAGTCTAACTGTGTTATGGCCACCAGCATACCTCTTAACCCCCCTCCCCCCCAGGAAGACATGTCGTTAAAGCCATATAGAAAAGTGGGGCAAAGGCCAAACATTGAGCACAACCTTCACATATTGCTGTGCTATGCATGGAAAGTAGATACCAGAACAGGTTGTGCATTTGAATGCACTTTCCAAAGGGTATGTGTTGTGACAGGACAATATCCATTGTTAATCTGTAATGTTAGTCTGTTGTAATTTTCTATTTGCCAGAAAACCACAATGTTATGATAAACGGAAAAAATATATGTGGCAAACATCAGGACATTCTGCAGATATATGTAGAGGTCAGAGGTATGGCCACCATCTGTACCACCCGCAAGGTTGCAGTCCATGTTTTGCAAGGTGTAACCTGCGACAACAACTGAAACAATGCAGAGGTCACGAGAGTATAGGACAACAAACATTTCATAAAGTTGTCTACTAATTGCATAGAGCAGTTATTGCACATCAGAAGTACCTGAATGTTATCACAAATAGTGTAACCTAAGGTAATGTCACACAAAGAAGGTGTCATAGTAGCACACCAAAGGAAGTACTGTGTGTTGCACTTGCCATGGGTATGGTATGTCCTGCCAACTGTCACGTTACTAAAAGACATGTACCACAGTCCACATTTGATAAGGTGGCAACCAAAATCTGTGTCACCTATGTGTGTGCAATATGTACATATGTGAAGGCCCTTTAACTACCTGCTGTCCCCAATGACCCACATGTATATAGGCATGAATGATAACTGCAACCACCCACATATGTAGGTACTGCCTAGGGCCGTGCCAACTGTAAGTATTGTGCAGTCTGTCATTGAGCCACAAACTGCTGTTAACATACTGAAATGGGCCATACAGTGGGTATGGAATGGTGCCAAGGTCTTGGCCTCATGCTGAATGCAGATCACAGTGTCAGCATACCATACAGAAAGGACATGGCCACAGTATTCCACACATCAGCACCAATGCCATAAGCACCCAGACTGCGATGACAGACCTGGGTAAACAGAATGCAAACAATGTTACGTTCAGGCAGCAAGTAATGGCACTGGTCATAAAAAGCTTATATGTGGTTCACCACATAGGTAAAGGGACTGCATCCAGACAAATGGTGTACATCACCTCTGAATAGTCCTCAGTCAGTACAACAATACTTTAGCAGCATGGATGGTCTGTTATGCACCTATGCAGACATCTGCAGAAATGGTAACAGCTGTGTTAACACCTACAAAGGTCAGCCATGGCTCTCAACACTTGTTCCACGCAGACAGTCTATAATCAGTACTGCCCCACTGGTTATCGGTCAGGTTTTCCACAAGTGTCTGTGGCATGCCTGGATGGTAATGATGTGCTCAGCCCTTCAACAGCTGTCCCATATACAAGAGTATACCTCTATGCACATTACCAGCACGAGAATCTTGCATCATATATGGGATAGCAAAAACACATACTGGAGAGTCATGTTTGGCTCCCAGAGGCTGCCCTGTGTTAGGACTACACTCCCCAAACATGTAAAACACAGTATCATCTATACCCTCATACAGCATCAAGCTTGAGTGGATGGGAAAAACAACATCTGTCCCTGGGGTTCAACCTGTGTCCAACAATGTCCGGGGCAACAGGTGCTGATCGATGATTCTGTTGGGGATAAAGTAATGGCTAGGCTTGTAAGTGACCCAGGGTCCATACACTAGTAACATCCTGTGTATCTATGAAACTGTGACCCTACAAAATGCCCAGGTGACATGTATGAAGCCTAGTGGGCTATGTCAAGGGGTATGCATGCAAGGTTACTGTGTCTGCCCCCATTGTCCTCGCACACTGTTGCACACTTATGCACTTAGGTAAACATGCATGTATACAGCCATACCTTGGTGATGAAAAGGTCTCTGTGTTTCCACTCCACCATACTTGGATTTGGTAATGGCAGCAGGTCCTCAGGACATACAATGACAGACACCTGGAACAGAAACAGAATAAGGTCTGTGAGACAACAGTCAGCCAGCAGTACTAACAGCAATAAAACATCATGGCACAAAGGTGCGTACACTTCAATATGTACCCATGACAATTGCTAGCAGACAGCACCTTACATGGCATAACAGTAGTACACTACTATATTCACCCTGCACATCAGACACATGTTAGCATGTCCCTGCATCGATGTTATGGATAACAGGGATGTGGCATAGGCATCATCACATGCACAGGGTGTGGTGTGGGGTTGCCAAAGGCTTAGGCTGGGCCATACACTTTACATCATGTGTGTGTATGTCTGGAGGGGTGGTGTTGCTGCGCCATGAAGAGGAGCTGTGTGTGTCTGGTGATGACCTGCATGTGATAGTGATGTGTGAGTGTGTGTATGCACATTGTCAAGCCATGTGCTAGCTGTATATGGGAGTATGTTGGACAGCCATAGACTGTTCATAGCAGGATGTACAGTTCATCATCGCCAGCCACAGACATGGGAACTGGTCCTGCCAGGAGTGTCACTGGCACCACCATGCCCAAGGCCAGATGCGGTACTACTTCCTGATGGTGACTGCTGTCTTCTGGGTCCATGTCCTTCATGGGACCAGCCAGGACCACATGACCATGGCCTGCTACATTGTAGTGTGGATAGCACCAGCTCTTCAGTAGTGCTGGTGGTATTTCCACTACTGGAATGTGAATGTGCATGGCCATGTTGGCTCTCAGCTGATGTTGTTGCTGACCTACATCCATGTGTCCAACGCCCTACTCCCACCACTTGTTCAAGCACAGACAATGCATGGTTAAGGACTGACAATGTCTCACCCCACCATCTATCCACAACATCAGCAAAATGACATATGGCATCACCAATGCCATGGAGGGTGTCACACATGCCAGGAAGTGTTGCATGCATGACCCTGAGTCTCTGTCTGTTGTACCATCGCAACGTGCCTGTGCCTCCATGATGGATCGAAACATGTAACGGGTGACACATGCTGTGACACCTCTAACAGGGGCTGGATGGCCAGCATTCCTCCTTCGAGCACCCCTGTCAATCTGCCTGTGTGGGACCTTGCCAGCTCTCTGGTTATGGCTAGTGTCTACAGTCACAGATGCCATAGTCACCACACTACCCTATTAATTGCCACCACCCTTTGACTGTCCACTATCTGTGGGTACTGGGGACTGAGTATGTGTGGGCATACAGACCATGTGAAAGGGACATTGGGGGCAGATGTGGGATGTCAACCAATGGTACAGATTCAGCTCCAACAACCCCACCTGTCCCTTATGATCGCCTTTATCATCATCAAATTCCAATGAGACACTGACATCAGGTTGTGAGGAGGAGAGACTCCAACCCCCCCATGTTCACCTGTGAGGGGAAGAAAACATAGGTAAATTACTTCCTGCACTATAATGGTTGCTGATCTACATACACACACACACACACACACACACACACACACACACACACACACACACACACACACACACACACACATGCACACACGTACAGGTGGAGTACCACAAACGCATTATACAGACCATACCTTCTGAATGATGCCATGCACGACACACAATCAGACCACAACTGACACACTCTGGACAGGCCATCAACAACATGCAGTGCTGCTATATCCAGTTAATGTTTCTACTACTATACACCTGTGAGATACGTGAGAAGTGGGGATATGTGATGGACCTTCACCTAACACACAGTGTACCCGTGTAAACAATACTAATGTACCCCTGTACAGCACAGTGGCAACACCTACACAAAAGTATGTGCTCCTGTAAATAGGCTCCTGTGATGAACAATGTAATGCACTGCAATGAACTCCACCACAACCGAATGTGCACATATTGCAATATGGCTAAGCTTAACAGTTTTGTGCATGGGAAAGTGTCTGCCCTTAACATGCCTAGGGTATAGGTGAGCCACAACATGACAGTTCCACACTCACTGGCTTTAGGTTGATGTTCCCCAGCCACAACAGAGGTACCTATGGGGATGTGGGGGAGAGTTATTGTCAGCACACACACATGTGGCATTGGTACAGGATAATATATGCATTTATGAACATGTAAACTACAAGCTGTGATACTACCCAAATTACTGATATTCACAGTATGTGTGCACATGTGTGCATTACAAATCCCCACCCACAAATGCAGATTGAACTGACATATGCATACAGGTATGCAAAGGCTGCCACTAGGAATGCTACAGTATTAATGTGATGCCCACTGTGGCCTTACCTGGATGCCCCTAAGCTGTGGAATCTTTGCCACCCATCTCCATGACATATGTAGTGATGGTTTCCTGGGAGGTGGTGGTTGAACCAAGGTTTGTGTGGAACTCCTCAGTGGTTGTGAGTAGTGCTTGAGTAGCAGACCCTCCAACTGTGCCAACATGGTCCCTGGCAACAGCTGCAGTCCTTTGCCATACATTGTGTATGAGGTTTGTGGCATGGTTTTGGACCTGTTCATGGTTTCTTTCCCGGTGGCCCACATTGTTGATTGTTGCTACCAGTTCTGCCCACAAGGCAGTGCATTGTTGCAAGTTTTGTTGGCTCCTTCCCAACAATACCAGGTAATGGAGTCTGAGTGCATCAATGATTGCAGCAGTCTCCGCTTCTGAGAACGCCAGGTTCCATCTTCGGTACATCACACCTGAAAGACATGAACAGGGGAACACATTACTGGACCACATACATTGGCCACCATTATGTACAGACCCTACGCATCAAGTTTTGCCAGCACTATCCACCGTTAACACCCACATCATATCCCTGCCATCTATCAGCATAGTATGTGTGTGGGTATCGGCAACATACTGGCATTACAGCATGCATTGGCCCCCTGAGCCCGATGTTTCATGTTCCCCCAAATGATGACCATTAATGTGCATAATTCTCTGTTCATCATTCACATCACACAGCACATGCAGCAGCTGGTGACATCACAGAGGTTCCCCACCACGGAATGGCAAGCCATCCAACATCTACCATACAGTTGTAGGCTGTAAAGCCAACCTCTATCTGGTTTCATACATACTCCTTAGGAGTGACCTCACTCTGGCATGCCAGGCAATCACGGACTCCACATTGCTGGGACTGCTGCACAAGTGCAAGTCATGCTCTACTCTGTTAACACACACACACACACACACACACACACACACACACACACACACACACACACACACACACACGCACACACATGCACACACACACACACACACATATACACCCTCCACCTAGTGAGTACTTGTTGGCAGCTTGGATGTGTGTCCCACACAATTACCCTGCGGTGGAATGGGCACCCTGTCCACATCAAGCAGGGTAGCTACCTTCACCTTTGCAGGCATAACCTTGAGGACTGGATGGTTAACAGCACATACACCCTTGGGATACCACCTGGGTCCCTGTTGGATGGGGACAATCAGCTGCTGCCTTGCATACACATGGACTAACATGTGGCCTAGACATATGGCTGCTCAGGGCCCAGTAACCTTGTATGGTACCGGGAATACAAGAAATGGCCTGACTGCTGTGACAGACTGTATTGTTATGTGTCCAAAAACATCACTGCCATTGACTGCTGGGTGTCCCCTATGGGAAGTGTTACAGTACCATGTCATCCAGCCTACATCCCACAAATAGGTGAATGCAACTACAGGTGCATGTGGACATTCCTGCAACATCTGAGCTACACAATAACAGAGAACAGTGTAGATGTGTTGTAAAGTGACCTCTTCATAGGTGTCTGACATCTGCAGTACCCAGATGTTTGCAGAATGTGTACATGTGGCTGATAGAGTTAGACCCCCCTGCCAGCCAAATATGTATTTCTGGACACCAATTGGACAATAAGTGATGGTTGTCCATATAGTTTGGGAAATGTGTCTGTGACATGCCAGACCCCTGGGGACACAGTAATGGTACATGAATATCTGGTACTGTATCCATTCCCTCACATTGTATACTCAGTATGTATGCACTGCTGCTGAGCCAGAGCCAGCATCCCCCAATACTACTACCAATAACCTGCTGTCCTGCTGCAGGGGCTCACCTGGTATACTAGCCATAGTTGTCAGGCAATGATATACAGGTGTGGAGTGCACACCAATATAGCCAAAGTATGTCAGAAATTGTCAGGGAGACCTGGACAATCAGTGAAATAATCCTGTATGACATTGGCAGACTGAGAAGGGCTCATTGATGGTAAATGATGTGATATGCCAGCTGTATCCACAAGTATGTACTGTCAGTGTGACGCCCCTGCACTGGCCCACTAATCAAGGAGCATCAATCCTCACTATTACTATCAGTGAGGGATGTACACAATGGAAGTATGACAAGTACACATGCAATAAAGTACAATTACCCTTCAAAGAACACACAGTCAGTCTGGTGCTGGTTTCTCCCTCTCTCTCCAGATCCCCAATAAGACTCCCTACAGGCACATTAACATCTCAGCAGAGTGGCCAGGCAAAACCATCCATCATCCTCTCTGTCCAACCAGTGCTTCATGTCCCTGCCCAAGTAGCTGACATACGCACTCTTTGAGATTTGATTTATGACACACACACACACACACACACACACACACACACACACACACACACACACACACACACACACACACACACACACTCCTGGGAAAGGCTGGCACAGGTTTATTAGCTATGGCCCCTTCTGCCCAAACTTGAAGGTAGTTCTGACTGCCACAATCCAGCTCTTTAGCAACTACTGTAAAGCCCTTAGCAAAGGGTGATAAATCCTAATGTGTGATGTGACTATTAGCCAAACCGTAAGTGTGACCAAGACTAAGGCTACTGGAATGGGCTATACAGTGTCACCAAATACATATAAAAGTACTCTAAGAGCTTACTTAGTACTATACAGACCAGACACAATTACAAGGTTTACCTATATTTAATAATAACTAATAAAGGAACAAGGCAATACTCAATCAATACAGTAACTACAGAGTTCAAACTCACAGGGAATAAATTCAGACAGCATTGCAGAACAGGCTAAAATAAATACAGCAAACGTCTAAAGTAATAGATTTATAGGATGATACTAGGTTATTGCCCTGGAGGCCTTTATAAGTCTAGCCAAGAATTTTGCCCATGTTCCTTCAAAGTCAGCACCTGTTTCCCTTGTCCAGCAGGGATACAAATATGATCTCATGGGTGTATTTTTGGTTTCTCATCCAGTCGTCCAGGTTCCTCTTAAAGAGGACTAGAGACGTACTTTGCTTGACATGGAGAGGGAGTCTATTCCACAGATGGTGGAGTCTGTGGGACACAAATCTATTCCACCAACAAGTTCTATTCATGTGACAGACTAGGGTAAGGCCTTGTGTGTAGGTTGTGTGACTGGAGTTAGTCTTATGGATATGCAGCAACTCCATTAAGTCTGGGTCAGAAATGGCCTTGTATGCCAGACACATGTCACCTATGAGCAGTCTGTATGAGGCTGAGTAGAGGGACAGGGCTTTTAGCCTACCTGTATAGAATAGGTGTCTGAGACAATGGATTTCTTGGTCAGGAACCTCTGTGGTCTCTCCAACTGCTGCATGTGCTTGGCAAGGTACATGCTGAAGAGGGCATTGTACTTGATAATGGGTTTGGTAAGGGAGGAGTACAGGAATATTATGTCCTATGTGTTCCTGAATGAAATACCCTTATTTATGAGGTGGGCCATGTAGAAAGCCTTCTATACAATGGAGGCAACATGGTGGTCAAATGTCAGGTTGCTATCCACCTGGGTGCCCATGTCACTCATGACTGATTGCTTGCTTAAGACATTATTATTAATGTCATAACTAGTGGGGATGGCATTTTCCCCAAAGGGGATAATGATACATTTCTTGCCATTCAGTTTGAGGCCATGCTTCTGGCACCAGTCATTAGTTTGGGTAAGGCCCTTTTGGTGGATTTTCACATCACTAGGGGAATTTAAGACAGCACCCAGCTTGAAGTCATCTGCAAACTTTGTCAGCCACAGACCACTGGTTTTGGCCTGCATCTCAGAAAAGTATATACCCAGCAGTAGAGGCCTCAAGACTGATCCTTGGGGTACACTGCTCATTACGAGACTACTACTAGAGGTGGCTTCTTGTACTTTGACTGAGTCGGTTCTATCAGTGACCCAGTTAGCTGATCTGGTAACATATGGGATGATGCCTGGCTGGGAGAGTTTATTTATTATGGCCGAATGGGGAATAGTGTCAAAGGCTTTGGCTAGGTCAAGGTAGGCAGAGTGCACTGTCTCCCCTCTTCTATGGCTTTGGTGGCTGTTTCGAAGAAGTCGACCAAGTTTAACAGGCATGATCTCCCTTTGACAAAACCAAACTGTGTGGAGACAAGCATTTGTAAGTTGCCAATGTCTTTGTTTATAAGGTCCATGATATGCATTCCATGGCCTTGTAGATCAGGCTAGTTAGGCTAATGGGCCTATAATTGCCTGGGTCAGTGGATGCTCCACCTTTGTGTAGAGGAATGACAGTGGCTGAATTCCATTCAGCTGGGATGAAGCCAGTGCTCAGGCTTTGTTTAGATATGGTGTCAAATGAAGCTGAGAGCTCATGCCTGAGTTCATGTAGGATACAGCCAGGGATGTTATCAGATCCCATGGTGACTTTATTTTTTGTCCTTGTGAGGGCATTAAGGATCTGCTACATGGTGATGAGGGAAAGGGGGGCAAGTGCTGGGGATGTCCTGGTTTATTGATGAGAACAAGGGGTGAAGTTTTCACTGAACCTGTCTGCCAGCAGGTTGGCTATATCTATGGTGTTTGTGTATGTGTTGTTATTGACCACCAGTTCAGAGCAGATTTGGGTGTTACCTTTGAGATTGCAGACATATGTAAAGAAGGCCTTGTTAGTGTCCTTGGTGGATGTGGCCAATTTGGACTCAAAGTTAGCCTTAGTGGATTTCACCAGTGACCTTATTTGCTTGTTCAGACAAAGGAGAGATTGTTTCCAACATGGTACCTGCTCCTTCTTGGCTCTGGACAGCAATTTTTTCCTTCTGTTATAGAGCTTGTTTATTGCTGCTGTCCACCAGACAGCTATACTTTTCCTTGAGGAAGATGATTTGGGCCTGTCAGATATTGTTGAGTCCATACAGCCATGTAGGTGGTCATATAGTTTTTTGATGTAGCCTAGGCATTAGTGCTAGCTATTTCCAACTAAAGGGACCGTGGCTGTGAATCTGCTTATACCTTCTCCGTGGAGATTGTAGTCAGCTTTGGAAAAGTGTTTTTATTTGACCCTGACAAGAGGGTGTCAGGGGAGATGGTGACTTCAAAAGTGATCAGTTTATGGTTGGATCTTACCAAGGAGGATGACACTGTAGGAGTGCTACACTGGCTACTCATGTTGGTTCCAACCAGGTACAGGATATTTTAACCTCTTGTAGGAGTGCTGACCAGCTGATCCAATGCATTGGCATTGATGAAATCAAGGAATCTCTGGGTATTCATATCTGGGCTACAATAGGTTTTGTACTCTATGGTTGGTTAGTTAAAGTCACACAAGATCAGGGTAGAGGGTTGAATCTTGATGGATTCAAGTAAGTCGAGATAGGTGGAGTGGGTTCCTGAGTTATGGTTGGGAGTCTGTAGCTAGCTATGATTTGAATAGGAGTTTTGTCAACAGTTAACTGCACTTGGAGTGTCTCCTGTGTGCCATACCTTTTGACCAGACTGGAGGTGTGCATGTCTATGATAAATATTGGAACTCCACCTCCTTTGACTTTCTAGCCCCTCCAGGGCAAGGAATGCTTGCAATGACTGAAGTTTCATGCTAAGACTTCTAACATGTAGCAGCATGACCTTTAAATATAATTTATAAGATTTTGTCATGTTGATAATTTTATGCTCATGACTTTGCCTAAAAAAGGTACTATGGGGGAGGCAAGAGCCTTTGCCAGAAACCTAAAGCCCAGGGGAAATAAATGAAGGCCATCTATGGCAAAGCATCATCATCTGCCAATCATGTACTGGCTTGTGACTGAGACAGCAATGATTCTAGGTTCTTAATGTGATTGCATCTCTCACGTATTGTGTTAATAGGTGGTAGTAGTAGAGGGTTGTATGTGTACATAAGGCAGTTGCTATACTGCCTCAGGATGCCCATATCAACCAGACTAGCAGGAGAAACCACAGGAAATTGTCTCTCCATGGTTATCAGAATCTATGGAAGAGAGGTCAGGGATAGTAGAGTGGGTACTATCTGAGGAGAGTACCTATAGGTGTGAGTATTGCTGGATAAAATCAATACAGTAGCTGCAGGCAAGGGCCTCGCTCACACAGGAGTGCTGGTAAGGGGAAAAATGCAACTGAGATACCTTGCAAGGACTTAGAACAGCACATCTGAGCAATGGGCAAACATGCACAACCACATGCAAATGCTGGGTTTAAATACCACAAAAAATGAAGGTAAAATAGAAACACTGGAACTGACCAATTGAACCTTGTCCCTGAGCTCATAGCTCAACACCCTATGCCAGACCAGTTCCAACCAGTTCACTTACTCCCACTAAGTGCAGGCAGGCCCTGCCCAACACAACATGGTGTAGTAGGAAACACATGAATCACACAAATAGATGTGAATAGAGCAAAACCTGTAATCAGACTATGCTAGAGATATTTAAACTCTGTGTAGGTCAATTTAATACAGGAGAACAGATACACCCTTAAATATAATAGTGCATGATGTGAACAATTTAGAATTTGGAGCCTCACACCCCATGGGGAGGGGTGTGGGCAACATACATTTGTTGAGTAATTCAAGGGTAAATTGATTAATGTCAGTGTACAGGGGGGTGAAATAGAGAGCTATGTATGGGACATGATTTTGTGGGGGGACAGATGCCCCCCTTTTTTAAGGTGAGAGTGGGATGTTGGGGAAGGGTTGTAGGTAAGTTTGAGGAGGTAAGTTGAGTAAAAGAGGTTACTTTTGCAAACAGACAAGACAGCAGACTGGGATGGTGTATGACACATGAGGGGGGTAAACACCTCAGATGGAGAGGGTGGCAGGAAAGCCAGGGGTCATGTGCCCCCAGATGGAAACAGTGGTACTGCATTACCCATGGGCAGTAATCACTGCACCTTTACAGCCCCATAGGTGGCTGTGCTTGGGTTTGGACAATGGGGCCAACCCACCCCTCAAGGTGCACCAGTCTGCCCTCTATCTGGCACAGGAAAACACCCAAGTCTCACTTGATGACCCTGCACACCAACCCTGGAAATTGTTGCCATGTGACTGGGACCTCTAAGCGTCTACACCCAGAGGTGGGACAAGCCCTGTCTCCTGAGGCAATTCCACCCAAAGGTGGTGCAGGACTAGTGGAGGAGGCAGCTCCAGGTTGGGTTCCAGATGTGCTGGGACCCAGTGCAGTGGCCAGATGAGGCAGGACAGGCGGATCTGCTGGGATCTGCTTACCCGAATGTGCTATGGTGTTGAGGGTTTTCAAAGTGTATTGGTTAGTCACGTCAAAACATTTCAACATTAGCTATAACAGCATGCATTGATGTTCCAATTAACCCAGAACAATAGAATTCGAAAAATTGCATGGCAAACAGAACATATGCATAAATGGAATAACAGTCATTACTGTACGTGCTTGCCAGAAACAGTTATGGCAACAGGCCACCAACAATGGAATTTGAACAAGCTATGTTAGTATGCAACCATTTAAATATATGAACAATAACAGAACACAAGTCCCAACATTCAGTTCTGAGAACAACATACCCGTGGTATGTAAATAATTATTATTGATGCAGATAAGGTGTGGGGAGAGAAACACAGTCCATTGTCAACTGTATAGACTATATTTTTCACAACCGTACTGCTCAATACTCTACAGGTCTGCCCTCACTTTACATCTACCTGAGGCCTATAGCTACTGTAGCACGTACATACCTTTTAATCTGTCAACCTGAAATGTTATGGGGCAAGCTGTGACAACTCTAGGTACATGAATAGAGGGGACTCATACATGTCAGGGTTACGTATATGAATAACAAGGTGTACCCTGCACTGATGTTGTGTGAATGTGCTAATGGCATACTTGTACTGGATTTATATCTGCGTGAAAGGTTATTGGCAACAGTGATCCCTAGCTGTGACAGTATGACACTTGAGTGACATATATCAGGAAGACTGCAAGGTGTATATAGCTATCCTATTGTAATTTGTAGGCATGGGGCTGGACACTGGAACATTTGTGCACAGTTTATTAGTATACCCTTAATGCAGCTAATACAAGCATTTCTTTACCTGTGAGCCCTGTGAAGAAAATATCTGTTAACACTACCTGACAGTTTCTACAAATACTCAGGATTAGATGTGCATCACTATGAACACATTTCTGTACCAGTTCCTGGATCCAAACTGTGGCTTGTGTGTGCAAACATTAACAACATATATCTATTTCTTATGACACTGAGCAACTGGGACACTGCTGTCTGCTCCTTGTCTGATTTGTGCCTAAAACTTACTTAGTTGCACAGTCTAACCTTGTAATATAAGTGAACTGTCACAGAAGACTGTAGTGACAGTTGAACATACATGCCTGAGATTCATGCATGATAGATAGTTAGTGAACTGTGTACTGATATGCTGAATGCAGGTGTACACATTTAACCCTTTGTGAATGTGAATATGTGTGACCTGCACAGACCATAGCAGGGTGCTGCATTGGATACCTGAGCAATATACATTTGCACATCTTATATTTGCAGTCTCCACCTATTACAGTCTTACACTTGCCTGCATCAGCATACCTACATTCAGGAATACATGTAGCTGAAATGCAAAGTTTAACAGCACAGAATGCTGCAGGGAACACACTATAATACATTACACATTACTATTCAAGGTTCACATCTTAGTGCAGAATATATATCAATTTTCCTTGTATCTTGTTTTACAGCTCCACATGTATAGTTTGGCATAACAGCTACTTAGCAGACAAACCTCAGTGGCTTCATGCTCTCATAGCCATGTTTGCCATGCAGCACCTGTACACTTGTATTTCTTCAACAACAGACCAGATTAAACACAACAGTTTATGGGAATAAGCTTTATTTAGGGTGACATGACACTGTGGTGTATTTCATTCAAAAATCTAAATTCAGTTGTAGTGCATATCCTGTAGATGAAGAATGTATGTCAGTTATTAGTCTCAGAGTAGCAAGCACAGTATACTTTATTGACAGATTCATTCCTACACAGTATTACTAGAGTATTGTTTTCCTTTCATCAATAGTAGCTTGTTTGCTGCCTTCATCTGTATTGCACAGTACCTGGCATTAGTCAGTTATATCAATGTTGGTCAAACAATACATTACTCAGTACACTCAGAACACACTATACCTTGACAGTAAACAATTACACTTTATTATTTATTGGACTATATATATATATATATATATATATATATATATATATATATATATACATATATTGCAAGTTATATCTGTACTCACCACACTGTCGGTGCAACCTCACTAGTCATCCAGAGTGGACTTCAATGTTATGTGCCCGCTCCTCAGCAGCTGTGAGAGGAAAACACACTATTGTGCATACCTGTCTATCAGATATTCATACTATAGTCTGATAAAGTAACATTTGATATACTTACAAACTTCTGGGGCATTCTGGTCCTGAGTATCTCGGATTCATTGGGCCAAGAGAGCCCCCTTCCTCCTTTTCATTTTGTCATAATGATGATGGACCTGCTCACCAGTGTGGGGTATGCCAGTGGCATTGGAGAGCTCACGTGTCAGACAGTCCCAGGCCTTAGACTTATATTCTGAGCCCTTGTACTGGCCTTGCAGCAGTCTGTCATTATGGTTCTTAACAATGAGCCAAGCCATGACCCTGGACTCCAAAATATTCCAGTGCTGTGCCCAAAAATGAGTTCCCTCTCCAGCACCTGCCATAGTTCCTACAGGGACTAAACTCTAACAGGTTCTGCCGGTATTCCCACCTGTGTGGTTTAAATAAGGCCATATTCCCACCCTTTGCCATCATTGGACCATTTTCAAAAATGCTGAGCACAGCTCAGCAGTGCACAAACCTGCTAAGCTGAGTTGAGTAATGCTTAAAATGGCAAATGCTTGGCAGTGCTTAATGATGCACACATCCACTTAGCTGAGCTGAATATTGCTAAAACAGGCCCTGCTTAAGAATTTCTTAGCGTGGTTACATAATGCTTAGCAGGGCATAGCTATGGGCAAACTTCAGTTCTTTCATACATAAAACACTATTGTAACTTATTGTTCATTAATGTTACTTCATTCTTAGTGTGTATCTATTTTACTTTATCGCCTAAACTTATGCATTTCACTACATTATCTGTTCCTGTAACTTTAATGTATTGGACACTTGTGTGTAACTGGAGCTTTTATACTTGGGTCTCCACTGCAAGTGGGCTTCTGGTCATGTTGGACCACCCCAGCTGATATATTTCAATGTTTACATAACAAATAAAAAACATTTACAAAATTTCCCTATCACGTGTAAAAAGCTGAATGGTCAGGATTTGACCCATGCACCTAAAGTACAAGAGCCCATGCTGTAACCATTCAGCCAGTCAGGATCTGCTGGTAAATTACCGTATATACCTGTAATTTATGTTTTAACATTGCTGAGCATTGTGCCATGCAAACCCACTCCACTATGCTTAAACTTGACCTTATGGACAAACATTAAAAGCATCCAGTTTCTATTTTTAGATGTCTAGCACGTGTTCCCTGTTAAGAGCCATGCCACATCATGTGAATATTAAAAAAAAAGTATTAGTTATGATCAAACTACATATTTTACAAATTAAAAAAAAGAATATTGTGAGGAATTCTTCATTAGGGGTACTTTTATTATTCTGTATGCCTTTTACTTTATATCCCCTAACCTTATGTATTCTAATTAAGTTATCTTGGATTGTGACTGCTATGCATTGGATACTTGTGTATAACTGGAGCTTTGCTCCATGGGACTCCACTGAAAATGGGCTTGATGATCAGCTGGACTAACCCAGTTAACAAATGTCACTAACTACATCAACAAAAAAAAATAATAATGTATAACATATAGCTGTCACATATAAAAGCTGAATGGCCTGTCCCTGTTCGAACCATGCACCTATTACATACAAGGCCGGAACTCTAACCATTCACCTAACAGAGATGTGGAGATTTCAGCTATACATTCCCATTTAGCTTTTCATTATGTTTAGGCATTGCTGCGCAACACGCCGCACCACGCAAACCCAGTCAGCTATGGTCAAATTAATGTAACAGGAAAAATCACATTGGAACATTTACTTTCCATGCTGTACGGCAACTCTGACAGTACAGGGGGTGTGTTTCAGATACTGTAACACACCCCTATGTGACATTATACTTTAATTTTATTATTTAGGCATTCAAAGACACTTTCTTTATTGTTGTAGTGCCGTATGGCACTTTGACAATGCAGAGGCGGTGTTATTGATACTGTAACATACCCCCTACATGACATTACACTTTTTAATCTTACTAAATAGGTGCCTGAGGGCACTTTCTTTGTTGGTTTAGTGTCGTATGGTACTTTGAGAGTGCATGGGGTGTGTTACAGATCACTGAGCACTGTAACACACCCCTAGCACTGATTCAGTAATTCAGTATCCATGTACATGGCTCCCCCTCAGTAGCACAGCTTCATTAATATGCAAGGGGACTGCTGAGAGGGAGATGCGACATGGACATCATTCACTCCATGTAGGAATAACACTATTCCTGCACAAAATGTATTAAATCCTTAGGGTGGATGTATTCAATTATAAGTTTTGACTTATTTAAGCTATGCTGCATGTTGCGGAGCTGTGCGTGGTGTCGCTCACTGAAATAGGGCTATTACATTATGTTAATTATATCAAAAGCAGGTGAAATGCATCTTAGTTAGACAATCACGCATTCAGCACCTACAGCAGAACTGTATAAAGTATGGATACACCCTACATTCTGATTTTTCCCCAATACTCTAGACCATTGCAGTACAGACTTGGGAATTTTAAATGAGATAATGCTAGGGGCTGCTGCAGGTCTGCTACATCTGTATGTGCTAGATGCTGAAGTCAGTGCTGTTGCTGCCACTGACAATAGGCCTAGGCAGAGAAGGAGAAGAGTGTTCAGGCCCAGTGTAACCTTCCAGGAGCTACATGAGCTGGAGATTGTAGAGTACTACAGGGTGGAGAGGGGCATACTACAAGACTTCAATGAGCTCTGCCATCCTCAACTCAGACCCAGAGCCAACAGAGGGAAATCCATCACACTGGAAAAAAAGGTATGTGTAGCCCTAAGGATACTAGCTATAGGTACTTTACAAAGACCAACTGTGGACATGATAGGGGTCTCACAGGCATCTGCATCTAGTTCCTGGATGCCATGCTACCACATGCCAGTGAACACATTTATTTTCCCCTCACTGCTGAGGTGAGAGCCAGCAATATGCAACAACTCTACCATGCAGCAAACTACTCTGTAGCACTGGATGCCATAGATTGGACTCATGTATACATCAAGGCATCACCCGCTGAGGAGGGTAGAATATAAATCAACCTCAAGGGGTACCACTCCATCAACTGCCAGATCATGTGCAATGCCCAGGGGATTATTATGAATGTGTCTGCTGACAGCCCTGGCAGTTATCACAACTCCCATATTTGGCATACATCACAGCTGTACCAGATGTTTGCTAGGGGAGACATCCGATATGGCCATTTACTGGGGGATACTGGCTATGCACCGGAACTGTGGATGATGCCACCCATCAGAAGTGCACATACACCCAGGCACACGCATAGACTAGGAGCATCATAAAGCATGTGTTTCGGCTTCTGAAGTCACAGTTCCAGTGTCTCGATATATCTGGTGGAGCCCTGCAGTACTCTCCAGCCACATGTGCACATATGTTCACAGTATGTGTTAAGCTACACAATATGATCCTGTAGAAAAAGCTGCAGCAGGATCAGCAAGGGGAAGAGATACACAGCCCCCCACCAGTGCCTAAGTCACCACAGCCACAGTCATAGGAGGAATCGGAGGAGAAATCCCCTGGTGATGTCCCTGTAGGCAGATGTAGGCATGCTCAGTATGCCCTGGCTTTGACTAAGAGACAAAGCATAGCACATTCACTGACAAACTAGAGACCTAGGGACTGATACCTTATTCCTACTCACATACATATAGTAAAATTGATGCCAGCTAATCCACACAACGTCTACCTATCCATGTACTGGCTGTGTACTGCTTGCATCAGACAGAGTCAGTCCTGAACTACAGTTATGCCAACTGCTGCATTCACAAGGTCAGTCTCTAACTTATGCAGTACTTGTAAGGATTACTATGATATGGTATTGTATGCATGGATCTGCTACATTTTTGCAAGTAAATATAGTGGGTTACTTGGACAGAAGTAACATCCACATGGGACTACAGATACCCAGTCCACTAGTATGTGTTCCTTAATATTCACTAGGTCTCATGGCTGGAATATGCACTACATTGGTCAAGGGAGATTTTAAATAGTGGGGGGGGGGTCACATAATATTTGGACTACTGTGCATCCCAGCAGAACATGTGGTGTTGTTCCACCACACCCAACACAGCAGTGTTCCCATATAGCTGCTTTAACAATAACTCTTCAATAGAAAAAAATCCAAAGGAAGCACAGCAAGCCGACAGAGCTCAGAAACAGCGTAAAAATAAAATAAATAAAGCAAATCACCATATATCAAATGCTGATCCCTGATGGCACTTATTCCACGACACCAGATACTTCTGTAGAACGTATAAGTCTGAAGAAGCCTACGGGTGAAAGCGCTTACTTGTGTTGATCAGTGAATAAAGACCTTTTTATATAACGTTGAGCAGTATCCTTGGAATATTTTATCTTTACATGAACAGTTCTACAGAAGTATCTGGTGTCGTGGAATAAGTGCCATCAGGGATCAGCGTTTGATACATGGTGAATAACTCTTCAATGGTGTATCAGCAGTCTTGACAATCTCAGGGCATTAACATAGAAATTGATCATACATTGTATGTCTCACTTAACACAAAAATAACAACGTAAATATGTATGCTATTGATTGTGTGAGGAATGACTCCTCTCTGTCTGGCAGCTTGTGTCGCTGAGTGGACTAGGGAAGTTAGCATGGTTGATGGCTTTAATGGTTCTAATGTGGAAGTATCCACGTCTTTTGGATGTGGTGTATTAATGTGTTGGTTTGTTTACAGACTATCAGTCTGTGTGTGTGGTGTAACATTATTAACCTCTGTTACATATTAATTACATCAGACAGCTGGAGAATGCCATGGAAATTTTGAGTGAAGTGCAGTGCTGCAGAAACAGGGACTGATGTCATTGTCTGTAACACTCAATATCCTGGACTGGAGTACAGGTAAGTGTGGGCTGGAGTCAGTTTAGAAGTACTGACAATCCCACTGGGCATGCTCATACACTTAGTTAAACTGAGCGCACTTCTGTTGCCCCTTGATCAAAATGAGTTAAACTGAGTGCACTTCTGTTGCCCCATGATCAAAATGACCTGTTATGTATAAATATGTGCATACATACATATATGTATACACATTCATCTGTCGCTCTATATATATATATATATATATATATATATATATATATATATATATATATATATATATAGATATAGATACACACACACATATATATATATATATATATATATATATATATATATATATATATATATATGTATATATATATATATATATATATATATATACATATTTATGGGTCCACTTCAGATGACTGAATCTAAAAATACTGAATTTCATTTGACTGAAACCACAATACCTAATTTTCAAAATACTGAAAACTCACTTGACTGAGTCTCATTATACTGAAAGCTTACAATGTTAAATTTAAAATACTGAATTTTAAGCCGTAGATGTGATGTGTGCTTCCCTTCACATGTAAGTTGCTTGTGATAAAATCACATTACTCTAACTTAAAGTGCCAACTGTCAGAATACCAATAGTGGTGTAGAAAGTAGCATTTTAGTGTTTCTAAATATGGGTATGTCTCTTTACATTTTTATGGGAAGTATCTAAAGTAATATGCTAGATGTTTCATGTGCTCCCAGCAGTAGTGGCAGTGTGCACAGTATTTTAAGGTAAGTTTTTCCCCACTGTAGTGCAATATATATATATATATATATATATATATATATATATATATATATATATATATAGGAGGTTGTGAGCGACACAGACCCCCAGATAATTTGGTTTTATAGTGTCCAATTTCTGTTAAGAAGGTAACTACGTAATTTTTAAGGTTCGGAAAGAGTTAGTCATTGGTGTTGTAAGTGTGTATGTCTACGTCTTAAAAATTCAGTATTTTGAAATTCAGCATTGTAAGCTTTCAGTATAATGAGATTCAGTCATGTGATGTGGATCCATATATATATATATATATATATATATATATATATAAAACAACATACATTGCGGTCTCTCCTCATTTATCTACATAATATATATATATATATATATATATATATATATATATATATAATATGTGTGTGGGTGTCTGTATTGTCCTGCATACTCTAATAATGGTGAATAAAGCTGCACTATCACACATCTATAATGTTGCGCAAAGGATGCAAAGTAAGGGCTCAATAGTACATAATGCACTTACCTACAGAGCCCTGTGCTTGCTGGATATCACCACACATATAGCAATAGGTGAGCAGGTGATGTAATGTATAATGTTGTCTATGCACACATGGACAATGTACATTATTCCTGACCGCAGGATTGCCCATCCAAGTGCAAATGGCCACATATGGCCATACTGGTAATGGTAGGCACATAGCTAGGATAAATAACAGTGATCTGACTGCTAGGATACTAGATGCAGATAACAGTATGAAGCAATATCACTCTGTAGGTCACAGATGCTGTTCATCTTAAGTCTAGTTTGTGTAATCCACAAGTAGTTTGTCTGCAGTCATATATAAAATAGACGTCAGCAGTGGTACATGCAATAACTACTGTGATATATAGTGTATAAGAATAGATAGTAGGGGTTCTAATCTCCCATCCACTTGGTGTGTGTGTGTGTGTATGTGCATGTGTGTGCATATATCCCCCTGCAAAACAAGTGAGAATCCCTCGTTGGCCATCAAAGTGCAATGGTTATGCACTTTTTGGCCCAGTAAATTGATGCTGGCTTCCAAACTGCCCTCTTCTACAAGGTTTGATGATGTCATGTACCTTAAGAATACCAGCTGCCATTGTAATATCAGACTATCAGACTAATATCAGACTAGAATGTGACTCAGGGCACAAAGAAACTATATCAGTTTGCAAGGCAAGGGCAGAAAGATAAAGAAGATAGTCAGAAACCCTTCATAGGGGATGCCAGCAACAACCTGCTCACCAGTCCACGAGGCATCAAAGGCAGATGGAAGGAGTATTTCCAGCAGATTCTGAATGAAGAAAACCCCACAGAAGCTTTACTGCCCTAGAAACAGCCTACAGTGAGAGAAGAAGAGGAGCCTACCTTAGAAGAAGCAAGAACAGCACTAAGGAAGATGAAGTCAGGGAAAGCAGCAGGCTCAGATGAGATCACAGCAATATGATAAAGATGCTGAGTGAGATAGGGGAGAAATGGCTCCTGAAGGTACTAATAGCAGTGTGGAGAGAAAGGCATATCCCAGATGACTTGAGAATAAGCATAGTTGTGCCAGTGTACAAGAACAAAGGGGACATCCTCAACTGTGGGCATTATATAGGCATCAAACACTTATCACATTGCATGAAAGTTCTGGAGAGGGTGATTGATAAACAGATACACAGGGTAGTAGAATGTAAGATGGGAGATGAGCAGTTCAGATTCAGATCAGGATGCAGCACAACTGCCCCGATGTTTACATTGAGACAGATACTTGAGAAGATGCTAGAGATGAGGAGAAAGTCCAACTGGGCATTCTTAGAATTGGAGAAAGCATATGACAAGGTCCCAAGAAAGCTGTTCTGGGCAGTACTGCAGTGGTTTGATGTCCCAGCAACATTGGTAGAATTAGTGCAGGCTATGTACAAGGACCCAATGGCTCAAGTGCGAACAGTGTTCGGCCTCACAGAGGGGTTCCCAGTGGGAGTGGGTGTACACGAGGGTTCAGCTCTGAGCCCACTGCTGTTCATACTGGTGATGGAATACATTAGCAAACAGGTTAAAGGAACAGATCAACAAACCTTCTGTATGCAGACAATGTGGCAGTACAGGCAGACTCTGAGCTAGAACTTCAGCAAAGGATAGGAGAATGGAATGCAAATCTGAATGCACATGGGATGAAACTAAGCACAGATAAGACAGTGGTAATGGCAGAAAATTGGGGTAATCAGAAGAAACTGAGAATAGAGATAGAAGGGAAGATAGTGGAACAGGTAAACAGCTTCAAGTATCTGGGAGGGGTGATTAAGGAGAAGGGTATTCTGAATGAAGAGGTCAAAGCTAGAATCAGAGGGGCTGTGGCCAACTGGCATAGAGTATTAGGTGTAGTCTATGAAAGAAGAATGCCAAATAAGCTGAAAATTAAGGTATATAAGACAGTGGTGGGACCAATATTACTGCATGGTACTGAAACCTGGGCAGTAAAGGCAGAACAGTTGAAGATGCTAGACATAATGGAAATGAAGTACCTGAGAAAGTTGGTAGAATGCACACTGTGGGAATGATGAAGAAATGAGGATATAAGAGCAGAAACCAAAGTAGCTCCAGTTGCAGAGAAGATCAAAGAGAATGGATTACAGTGGATTGGGCAAATGTGTAAAAAAGCAGAAGACAATCTGGTGAGGGAGATTTGGGACAGACAGGAAGAAGGTAAGAGGAAGTGAGGACTTCCATCAAAGAGGTGGATGGATTGTGTGAAAGAGGATCTGAGATGGTCAGGTATGAGTGTTGAAGAAGGCAGGAGTGTGGCTCTGAATCGAGAGAGTTGGCAACAGTACACATGATAATCTGACCCCATGTAAAAAAATGGAAAAGAATAGGCTGATGATGATGATGATTGTAATATTAGACTTAAACTGTGGCACATATAATAACTACTGTTATTTATAGTATGTAAGACTAGATAGGCAGTTGGTTCTAATCTCACTCCAGGCCACTTGGTGTGCATGTATCACCCTGCAAAACATCTGAGAATCCTTCATTGGCTGAAGAACTGCAATGATTATGTAATTTTTGACCCTATAAGTTGCTGCTGGCTTCCAAACTGCCCTCTTCTACAAAGCCTGATGATGTCATCTACCTTAAGACTACTAACAGCAATTGTCAGACTTAAGCTGTGGCATGTGTGATAATTACTGTGATTTACAGGGTATAAGACTTGATAGATAGGGGTTCTAATCTCACGCTAGGGCATTTGGTATGTGCATGTTCGTATGGCATAAATATGATCATCTGAGTAACATAGAAAGAGGTAGGGTTTTACAGTGTTTTTATTTATAGCAGGTGATGTGGGCCTCCAAATGCCTGACAACAACTAGGCCTGCTGATGTCATCAAGCATAATATGTCCTAAAGAGATAGTAATAGCAGGCATGAGGTGTGCTGCATGCATCATGCACTGTTATCTGTAGTTTGTACCATTAGATAGGTAAGTGTTCTAATTTACATACAGCCAACTTGCTCTCTGTGTGGTGTGCCATGTCCTGTAAGCAGTGATTGGAAGTTGTGCTATCCTCAATGGAGCCAATTTTGTATCTGTGGCTGTTACAGCATTTTACATCAGCTTATGGAACCATAGGAAGTCTGAACTTCACTAGCATAAATGCCATACAGCCCTCACAATCCTAGACAACTTTATACCCTTATGTACATGTTCAGCACACATTGCCCCAGTCCAAGAGCGACACAGGCAGACGCCCTTTGGTGAAATGGTCACCCTGCCAATTATACAGATGGCATGTAATGAGGTGCACTAAGGTGCTCTGTTTGCTGTTAGACAGGATTCTCTTTCAATGGTGTGTTAAAGTCTGCTAGACATATTTCTCCCACCACCATGTATTACTAACATTGCATACTAGGTTAATGTCCTTAGAGTGAGTAATACATGTACCATGCCAACTACAGATATGCAGCATTTACAATCAAGCAGGGTCATTACATTGCTCTGTATGCAAGGCAGAGAACACCTCTGAGTAATCTATGTGCCATAGGCTACAATGCCACTGATTTCAGATGATCCCCATTGAACAGATACTGAAGACGTGAAGTTCCCTTGTGAAGGACCATACAGTTGTGTGCAATTGACAGTAGTGGTTAGAAAGGTACATTACCAAATGGCCATTACACTCAGGTATTGGTTTACTGAGGGAAGAGTACATGGAGGTTATGAATATGTCAATTACGGGTGACTGTGCCCTCAATTATGACATATAATTCCCGTCATACCACTGGGGTGACATGGTGATCTCTAACACATTTGGTGTAAATGTGTGTGGCCAGGCCTGTGTGACCATTTCTATCACCCCTCGGTATGTGCATCACAAGTTGCGACTGATGTGCTACTTACCAGGTACATAGGTCTTACTGATGGAAATTATACTACATATATATTTGCATGGAAGTTATGGTCATTAGTATGTCAACAGGCATTTGTTCATCAATACTCTGTTGTAGGACATTGACATAACACACAGACTCTGTGAGTGCTCACAGTTTGCAGGCATCAGCCAACATTGTTAGCCACAGACATTCAGAATTCACTTGTATCGTGGCTAAATTGATTCCAAACAGTACAGGACCCCAGACTGAGCTCTGTTAAACACTGCTGCTTACAGATCAGCTATTGGAGGCTGATGTCCTTATGTTGTGTATGTGTGCCATCAATGGGCCACTTAGTGACCCTACAATGATAGTACAGTGGATGCCTAAGTGGGTGCTTTTATCAATGATTTCTGAGTGGGGGATATAGTCAGATGGCTTAGCTAAGTCCAGGGGGATGTATGCCCTGATGTCCCCTCACCCAGGCCCTTGGTGACTGCCTCAGACATTTCCACCACGTTTAACAGTCATGATCTGCCTGTTAGTCATCTAAACTGTGTACAGTCAACTGTGTCTAGAGCACATATATGTTTTCTGATCAGCTCCATGATGATTTTCCCTCCAGGCATACAGATATGGCTACTCATGCAAAGACATCTATAGTTCTGTTGGTCAGTGGATGCACCACCTCTGTGCAAGGGTATAACAGCTGCAGTCATCCAGCTAGTTGGGCTGCAGACAGTGGTTTCAGTATGATTGATATGGATTTCCAATGATGTTAGTAATCCTTGTCAGATCCTATGTAGGACACAGCCTGGGATGTTAGCATGTCCAGTAGATGCTGTGTATCCCCCATAGAGAGGCCAGTTACAACCTGCTCTGTAGATATGGAAGGTATGGGACAGGTTGTAGGACTGTCATGTGGCACATGTGGTGGGGACAAGGGAGTGAAGTTGACACAGAGTCTGTGGGACTACAGGTTAGCTTTGAGTCCAGACACATTATATGTGGTATCATTAAGTACGAGTCCACTGACAATCTGGGCCAGTCCTTTGAGGTTACACATGTAACTACAATGTGTGTCATGGTTCTGTTTTGTGTGGGTTGCTAATTATGTTACTTACTGTGTCCACAGAACGTCACAAGAACACTATGTGCTTGTTTTAGTTAAGAAGGTTGTGCCTCCATTTTAGGGGGGCACTCTCACCCCAGCTGTCACACAGCAATGCCACCTCTTCCACCTCTTATTGTAAAGCCTGATAATGGCATTTGTCCACCTAGAAGGTTTGCTGTGCCCTCAGGAGCCCATGTTCCTCCTGTTTGCCACAGCCAAGTCCATGCAGTTGTTCTGTTGTTTGCATAATGCATGGATGTAGAGCTCTGCATACTTACCTGTCCCATCTGAGAAGGGAGGTGCAATCAAACTATGTAAACCATCCCACAGGAAGTAATAAACTGCTTTGTTGAAATATGTGTCTGTAGTTTCTGCAAGGGTGGGGGGGGTTAGTTCTGGTAGTTTTATTGAGACTGATCGGTGGTTAGATACCACCATGGAGGACCTCACACTGGGGGGCTGCAGTGGTCACCCATATTGGTAAACATGATGCAGTATGTTGGCTCCCCTTGTTGAGATATCACAGCACTGCTACAGGGCATTGTAGTTAATGACATGGACTAACCTTTGGTCGAATGAGCTTCAGCATGGCTAAGCAACACAGTTGGTGGTCACGTAATGCCACCTCAATCCATGGTGTAATGATATATTTTGATAGACACAAGTACCTCCAAATAAGCACTGGATTCATGGAGCTGCTCCTGTATATGGTAATTGCTTGATTATGTACCCTTCCAGTAGTGAATGGCACTTGCAGTGTCTCCGGGAAATCACAGTGTTTTACAAAATCTGGATGTGTATCTATTCTTAATGAGTTGTATACACCACCTGCTTTACCTTGCACATTGTCAGTTTGAGGTCTGAACATGTGGAAGGATTTTTAGTCTGGTATAGCTGTGGTGCTGTCCACAGCCATGAACCAGATGTCCTTGACTGCACACGTCTGCGTATTCCAAGGTGGAGACACCTTCCCCAGAGTGGGGTTCAGTGTTGCCATTCCCAGCATGTTGCAGCATAACCATGATGTTCTATGAAGATGGTGATCTCATTGCAAAGTTTTCCCTCCAGACAGTGCATATAATATGCATTGTGGGGGGTGTCAGCAACCTTGGCCAGTACTCAAAATCTCAGGGGTGAGAGATGAAGACCATCACTGGTGAAGCATTGATATGTGTTGAGCAAGGCATCTCAGACAGACATGTAGTAGATCCCCTTACAATAACAACACACACTAAGGTAATTATTGACTTCCATCAATTTTCGTGTGTATGGAGCCATCATCCTAGTTGAGACTCAACTGCAGCAGAAAGCTATGTGCTAGACAAAGACTGTCTAAGCTCATTCATGTGTCTATATACAGTCCAGTGGCATATGTCCGTAATCATACACACCTGCAGGAACTATGATGTTAACATTATGTTAACTGATTATTTCTTGATTTGTGGCAATGTGTGGAATGGTGTATTGTGTTGACCCACAAACAGCTAACTGTGATATTTCCCATATGTAGCCTGTTGACACAGACATCAATGTGTTTCATGATCTAATCACTTGTGAATAAAATGTGTGATTTTGTGTTTTGCCTCAGGTGTTTGATCAGTGAGAGAGTGGTGCATGCACTATTATGTGTACTATGCTTTCCAGAAGCAGGATTTTTTGAGGTGTCTGTTGTTTAGAAAAGTGTCTGGTAAGGAGCAGTACACATGCAGGTGTGTGTGTGATGTGGCTGTGGGTAGTGCAGGATGTGATCTATGCATGTTGGCAAATTGCTCATTGCCATATGTAATGACTGCTATTGAAGATGCCATGGAAGCAAGGTTTGAAATGCACTCACATCTGTCAAATGTTGTTTCTGTGTGTCATAGGAGAAGAGGGGTGTGGACACTTTCCACATCTCATCAGCAGGTCCTGCAAAGTTAGGATCATGTTGCCACACCCTTGGGGTTGACAGCCTGACATACAATGTCTGTAGGCACTCCTTACAATGAGGATGTAGATGTCCATGAATGCATAGAGGACTTTTTCAACTTTGCTGGCATTACATTGGCCTTGCAAGTGTACAGTGCCTGTCAAGCAAGCAGACAGCACACTGGTTGATGTGTGACATGATGTGGGAACATAGAAATGTGTTTCGGGTATAAAAATGTACAGTATGACATGCCTAGGACATATGGCAGGTAGACACATTTTGGCTAAAGGTGGCCAGTCCACTGCAGTAGACCTCACAGCCATGTAATGCAGATACCCACCATTAATATGTTGAAGGGCAAGATGGATGACTTGCTGTGAAATTGTCACCTATGATGGATCACCGCTGCTGTGCTGCTTTCTTCAGCAAGCCTGGATATCTATGTCACTGGACACTGTATATTAAATTGTGATGCTGCAGCAGTGCTCCTAATCACCATCTTGTCAGTTCCCTAGTGACATACCATTAACCCTGTAACAGAAGGCATAATACATGCAAAAGCCAACTGAGTGCCCAGGTTGCTAATCAAGGCATCTACCTGAAGAAGGGTATGTGAAGCCTACAGAGCCTTTCATGATGTTGGACAACTATGTGGATGAACAAACAGGCTGTGTCCTTCTCATCATGAGCTTCATAGCAATGTTTTGCATGTGATGACAGAAAATGTATTGGAATATGGTATCCTATGTGAGAGTGGTTTTGGTGAAACCAGTATAAGTAGTTGCAAGGCACCAGCAATTCATGGACTCCCTTGCTTTCCACTGTCTTCACAAGGTAATTGTGTCCTTCCAGTACACACTGCTTGGGTAGTGTCCAACTGCAGAATACTTGTGTAAACCCCCCATCTCACCTTCTCAGGGTATACGTCTTACACTTCCAAAACTTGTTTGTCTGCACTCTGTACAGACACCTCGGATGAATCTCTTCTTGGAACAGGATGGAAGTAACTGCAATACTTAGTTACATGAAGGACAACTAGCATGCATTGCCAATCAGTGCTCCCAGATCTCTGAGTCTTGTGATATTAAATGCCATGAAAGCATAGATACGAGCAGTAGCAATGTCACACACCTACTGACATTGGGCCAAACACAGTTTGTTTTGCTCAAGGCCAGATCAAGCCTACCCACCCTAAATGGTGGACCCCACTGAGTATTACACTATGCAATGGATGATGGGAATTTGACTCATTCCACCTACCATGGCCTGACAAGGTTTTTGACAATATTAAGCCAGCAAGCCTTACTGGAAACGGTGTAGGTTATTTACAGAGTGGTATGTCAGCTGGTGAATAGGCAAGTAATATGGGAAGATAGCATTGGGTAGACCTTCACTACAATGATGCCAGTCACCAGTAGATTTCCCCAGACATCATTAATGGAGTACCCCTTCTAGCCATTCCCTTCTCTTAAGTCATGGCCACTGTCAATAACCTTTGACTGACTACATTTCCAGGTGATTGCATATTAGGAGCTGTCACTGAATCCCACACAGAACCAATAGTTATCTAGGATGGCCTGAGACAACACATCCAGTTGTTGTCAGAGGCCCTGACAAATAGTAAATGCCAACTACTGTACAATACTATCCTTTGAGAAGTCATCCATACCTAGAAAATATGGTAGTATCCACACACTGCACACAGTTGTGTCATTACACATGGATTTATGGACCCAGAGAATAATGAAGCATTTGACATTCACTGGTCGATAAGATGTGGGGATCCATTCGATTTTGTACAACCTATACAGAATGGTATGGGATGTAAATCACAGAATGTCATCGTTATACAAGATTTGGCACTCATCACACCTATCATTGAGTGTGATGGCACCTTTGCTATGTCACTACATAGGCATATCTTACAACTGTAGCAACCATAGAGGTTCTATGGTACACCAACACACATTGTAGATAACATGTTGTATGGAGTCTGTGTCAAGAACATACATGTGTAGTCTGTCACCTAAATGCTTTGTGAGGAGATGTGTATGGTTGTCATACTGGGAGGTGTCAAATCCCACTGTGTACCTCCCATATATCCATGGCAGGGCTAACATGTCTTACCAGTTCTACACACCTACATCGTTACTGCGATGTAAATAGCACATGCTGGAGAGACAGGTATGTAACACAGACAGTACACCCTGTATGTAACAGGCCCCCCATGCATGTGAAGCACACATCTGCTGTGGCACACATCATGTTCAAGTTACACAATGGGATGCAGAACAAGACAATCATAAGTGGTGTCAGACAGATGACTGTTCTGGACACAGGAAATTTGTAGATGGGTCATCTCCATCACCACGGCTTGTAGATGTGCCAGCTCCCAAAACCCTAGTGACACTTATCAAGGGTATCAGACCTTTTCTCAAATTAGGGATGCATGGGTATGCTGAATGATACCATTGCCCTTGTTAGCCTGTTGAACATATATGAATGTATGGAGCCATGCACCTATAGTGCTGTACCTTGCTGAAGACATATTTCTTCTGTGCTAACATTCCATCCTGTGTTGTAATGTCTATGGCTTAATTGCTGCTGTGTATCCATAGGTGTCCCCAACAGAATCCTGAAACAGGAACATAGACAGGTCTATGACACACCTTTCATTGTGTACATATACAGCCATTATAACAGCATAAGGTACACAAAATTATGTGGCTTACTCATTACAAATGTTAGCATAAGGTAACTGTCAGTGACCAGTACAAGTGGCTTGGCAAAACAATATTGCATTACACAAGTACATTTCAATTTATATAGTCACCCTGTGCATCAGACACATAGCTTAATTTCCTTGCATTGATGATGAGGATGATGGGGATGTGACACAGGTATCAGCACTTGCACAGGGTGTTGTGTGGGGATGCACGAGGTCTAGGCTGACCCAAAAGATTGAGAGCATGTGTGTGAGTCAGGAAGGTTAGCAGACAAGATGGACCATGGAGATGTGCCATGTGTGTCTGTACATGACCTGCATTTGACAGTGGCGTGTGAGAGTGTGTGTGTGTGTGTGTGTGTGTGTGTGTGTGTGTGTGTGTGTGTGTGTGTGTGTGTGTGTGTGTGTGTGTGTGTACACATTCAAGCTCAGTGCTAGCCTTACATGTCTGTATGTTGGACACCTTTGAACTGTGCATGGTAGAGCTGACAGTTCACTGTCTATCGGCCTGAATATGGGAACTGGCTCTGCTAGGAGTTCTACTGACACTTCCATGCCCAAGGTCAGAAGTGGTGCTAGTACCTGATGGTGACTGCTGTTTGCTGGGACTGTGTCCACCACTAGAATACCCAGGACCACGAGGCCATGCCTGCCACACCTTGGTGTAAACAACACACTCCCCTCTGTAGCGCTGGATGTACTGCCACTATGGGAGTGTGATTATGCACAGCCACATGGACTTTCACTGCTGACCTATGTCCATGAGTCCAATGCTCAACTCCAACCAGACATTCCATGACAGACACTGTGTGTTCCATGACAGATAGTGTGTGATCTGTGTCAGCCCACCTTCTTTCCACATCAGTCAATCCAGGGTGTCAGTAATGTGGTGGAGACAGTTACGGATGTCAGACTGTGCTACATCCATAACCCTAAGCATACATCTGGAGTTTTTATCAAATTGTGCCTGTACCTTCATGATGGCCCGAAACATGTGCCAAATGATGTAACACCTACAACAGGTGGTGCATGGAGAGCAGGCCTCCTACAAGCACCCCTATCAATCTGCCTGTGTGGAACTTTAGCTATCTGGCTATGGCCAGTGTCTACACTCACTGGAGCCATAGTTGCCACACTTTCCATTTCAATGTCCCCACCCTCTGACTGTCCAATATCTGTGGCCTACGAGGACTGGGTATGTGTGGGTATACTGACTTTGTGTGGTGACAATAAGGGAAGAAGAGGGATGTCAACCTCTGAGAGAGATTCAGCCCCTGAAACCCCACCTGTGCCTCACTCTGGCCACCATCATTATCAGAGTATGAAGAGACACTGACATCAGGTTGTGTAGGGGCAGAGACCAAACCCCCCCAGGTCATCTGTGATAAGAAAGGAAAAAGCAGTACATCAATACCTGCACTATTATACTTTGCAATACTGTGTTGCAATGTATGTAAAGCTTATACACTGTTGTCACTATTACAGAACTGTTGAAAACTTAATCTCATATAGTAGGACAAGAGGACATTACTTTTCCCACAAACACCTATAGTTACTTGTAAATAAAAGCTATTTACACAGCAATCTCATTAACAACAATGTGGTGAACTGTTGACATTTGTGAAGACTCTGCACAGTTGACACATATGATAATCTGTAATGTTCTGACAATACTGTCACATCTATCAGTGTAGTCCCACTTACAAGGCTTATGTATGACATATTCATTCAGAAAATATTTGTGCAGTTGGCAGTCATGCCAACAGTACGGCAATCCAGGCAGCAAGCCTGGGGTGCCACTTTAGGAATTACACTGCTGTAAACATAGCCGGCTTTAGGTACCAGCGAACCCTGAGGTCGCTGTGGGCCCCCTGTTCCTGGGGTGCCCCCAATCACAGCAAGTTATATTATCTAGATATTTTGCAACATGTCTGTTAAACCAACAAAAGCTAGTACAGCAATCTTGTATATTTAATAAACCATGTGGGTAATAACTCTATCGCCTTTAAAATTCAAAGATATTTCTGTTTATAGTAACATTGTTTTATCAAGAAACAACTTTCAGAATTCCATTAAATAATTCACCAATGACATAGTGCCCCTGGCTTAGTTAAACCCTGCTGGTGAACATTATCTCTGCTAAAACTAACAATGTAGCTAGCTTTTTATACCTGCAATACCCATGGCTGCAAGGGGGCCCCATTAATCATCCTTGACTATATGGGGGCCCCATAAAAGCTGCTGCTGGTTGGGGAAAAACAAGTGGAAATGTATCAATTTTCTGATTGCACTCTAACCTGAACA